>NC_056741.1:572678734-572866234 GCF_019279795.1 Protopterus annectens | reverse complement strand
GAATTTAAGAAGATTAGGTAATTCTAACCATTCAAGTTTCTTAAGGTTGAGACAGTGATTGAGCATTTTTTTGTTGAGGAAGGGGGGGATAGGGGAATACAAGTAGGGTGGAGAGAGAGAAGGTGAGTTCTCTATAGTAGTTTGGTATAAGGGGTTAGAAAGTTTTTAATTCTGTACATGGAGCCTAGTTTCTTGTTAACTGTCTTAATAGTTTGACTAGCCACGATGCTTCGCTAGGGACGGCTTGCACCTGTCACCCCTGGGCTTTCGGATATTGGCAAAGGCTCTTGTTACCCCATAGTGCCTTTTTAGGCAAGGCTCAAAAGACAAACCCACCTCCATAGGTATCACAAGGGATAAGAAACTAAGAGTAATGTTACTCAATGCCAGAAGTCTAAACCTCAAGATGCACGCACTCGAAACTCTCCTTAGCATGGAGAACATCGATATCTGTGCAGTAACAGAAACCTGGTTCAGGGCTCCCGAGAGCACCCCAGCACTACCAGGTTATACCTCATACCATGCTTTTCGGCCCCAAAACTTGGACCGAACCACAAAAGGAGGGGGAGTATCGATATTCATCAAAGATACCCACACCTCCAGGTTGGTGGCAAAGCACGAAGCATCAGAGACTATCCATGTGCAACTAACAGTGGGTAAAACTGCCTTCCAGTTTATAGCCTGCTACAGACCACCCTCCCAAACCCAGGAACCCCACTCGGCCTTTCTGAGAACACTGGAAAATATGAAGGTCTCTCCAAACACCATTATATTGGGTGACTTCAACTACCCAAACATAAACTGGGAGCATTACTCTAGCTCCAACACCCTAGCCCAAAGGTTCCTAGAATTTATAAACTCAAATGCTATGGAACAACTTGTTACCACTCCCACAAGAGGGGAAAACATACTGGACCTGATCATCACCAACATGGGGACTCTATGCACCAGACCAGAAGTGTATTCTCACTGGTAAGATCAGACCATAAACTAATCTCACTGGATATTCACATCCTGACCCCACCCCCTGCCCAGAAAACCACAGTGAAAACTTCTCTAAAGCAAATTTCACACTCCTCAAAACCAAGGTGGAATCCTTCAAAGCCCCTGGGCCTGTGGAAAATACGGCCCAGACCGCAGAATCCTTTATAAATGCATTCTATGAACACCTTCAGGAATGCATGGATCATGCGATCCCAAATAAAACCAAGACCCAATCCTCCAAAGGCAGATGTCCTGTCTGGTGGACCCCAGCCTTAAACAAACTATACAATAGAAGGAGGAAGCTACTAAATGATAGAGCAAAATCCCAAAAAGGGAAGGCAGCACTGATCAGTATTAGCAAAAAACTACGGGCACTCATAAAATTGTCTAAGGCCAGCTTTGAGAGAAAAATTGCACAGGACACTAAGGATAATCACAAGGCTTTCTTTAGTTATGTTAGGAACCTGGGTGGTAATTCCCAGATATGCTCAGAATTGGTCCAAAATGACAAAAAATACACTGAACCCACAGACATTGCCAACATCCTAGCTGACAGGTTCAGCACAAACTTCTCCCCCCCCACCAAAAGGGCAAATATCTATCCCAGCAGAGTGCTGCCCTCCTGACATCTCAGATGCTCAGGTAAGAGCTGCCCTCTCCAAAGCAAAAAACACAGCATCAATGGGACCAAACGGTGTCCCAGTCTGCGTCCTACATGAACTCCAAGAAGAGCTACACCCAAACATAAAACTACTGTTCAATCTCAGCCTTACTACAGGATATGTGCCCAAAGAGTGGCGTACAGCAACTGTGGTCCCTCTCCATAAAGGTGGTGCTTCAACGGATCCTGGAAACTATCGCACCATAAGCCTGACTAGCTTGGTCTGCAAAGCTATGGAAAGGATCATCATGGACCTCATAAATAAAGATATTGGGGACCTACAGACACTGGATCCTATCCAGTTCGGCTTTGTTAAGGGCAGATCCTGCCTCTTAAACCTGGTTGATTTCTTTGAAACAGTCACCAAGGCCATTGACGAGTGGAAGGTGGTCCACACAGCCTACCTGGACCTCGCAAAAGCCTTTGATACAATACCCCACTCGGGCATTATAGATAAGCTCACCAGCTTAAATATAAACCCCTATGTCACTAGATGGATTGCAAACTGGCTCAAGGACAGAACCCACATGGTTAGAATTGCTGGAGCCATGTCAGACTCCAAACCAGTTACAAGTGGTGTCCCACAAGGCTCAGTCCTGGGACCTCTCTTGTTCGGTATATATTTCTCGGAGGTACAGGCCAACACAGAAGGACTGTGGCTGACCAAGTTCGCAGATGACTGCAAACTGGGCCATAATCGACTCTCCAGCCGACACAAGCATCCTCCAAAAGGGCCTCATAGAAACAGACAACTGGTGCCAGAGCCATGGCCTCAAGCTAAATGCCAAAAGTGTATAGTCATCCCCTTTGGCAAAAACAAAGTGCCCACAAATTACCACATAGGTGGTAATCCATTAAGTACAGAAGATGTAATTAGGGACCTGGGGACCCAAGTTGATAGCAATCTCTCATTTGACAACCACATGGCCAAAGTGGTTAGAAAAACATTTTATATAGCCCACCTAATCATGAAGGGATTCACATCTAGATCGGGGAGGTCATCGTGCCTCTTTACTCATCCCTCATCAGGCCCATAATTGAGTACAATGCCCCTTTTGGGATGTACCTTACCAGACACCTGCAGCAACTGGAAAGACCCCAAAAGTACCTCACCAAGAGGATCAAAGGGCTCAAACAGATGCCATATGCTGCCCGGTTAAAGAAACTCCAGCTCTACTCAGTGGCATACCGCCTGTTCAGAGGCGATCTGTGCCTGACGTATAAAGCCATGTCTAACCCAGAATTAATGGACATGCTGCACCTCAGAAAATCCAAATCCCATCGAGCTACGCTCGAGAGACTTGAACCTCAGCACTGAAATAAATAAGACATGCTGGAGGGACAGATTCATAACCCAGAGGCTCCCTTCACTCTGGAATAAAATCCCAGTCTAGGTTAGGCAGAGTCCCTCATTGACTCTCTTCAAGAGGAATCTTGATGAGTGGATGGGAGATCGTAGGTTTACCCCGGTATCACTTCTGTGTCACTGTTAGACAGAGGCACAGTATACTAACCTCGAAAAAGGGCATAGCAAAATAAATTTAAAATGGGTGGCGAAAGCCAAACACATTCTGGCTAGGCTTATAAATGCCCTAGGGCAGATAGCCTAGTATGAACCTATGAACCTATGAATATGTATGTATGTATATATATATATATATATATATATATATATATATATATATATATACTCACACACACACACACACGCACACACACACACACACACACACACACACACACATATATATATATATATTTATATATATATATATATATATATATATATATATATATATATATAGATATTGATTGGGTACTTATAAATACTCATCCCCAATTGTACACCTCTGGGACCCTCCCTGATGACCTAAGCGATCACCTGCTCACCTATATTATTAAGCAAAAAGCCATCATCCCCCACCAACCTTTACTTAGAATGGTAAGAAACAAAAAATACTTTAACCCCACCAAATTTCAACAAGAGCTTAACTCATGTAAATGGTCAATTCTAAAACACCTCTCCTTAGATGAAGCAGTCGCATACTTTTATCAAAAAATTCCTAGAAATCCTTGATTCTCAAGCACCTGTTCGCTCAACAAGAACTAAGGCAAGAACTGTACCATGGCTATCCAAAGAGTCTAAACTAAAAATCACCCTTAGAAATAAGGCATGGACATTATGGCGAACTACTAAAGACCCCCAAAATCACATTAAATATAGGAAAATAAGGAACAACGCTAAAAAAAACACACTACAAGACAAAAATAAAAAAACTACTACTATAATCTACAGGAAATAAATCAAAACAACCTCAGAAGTTCTGGTTAGGTTTAAATAAACTATTGCATCCTGGACAAACTTCCATCTCAGTTCCTGCAGCCACCATTGATAAACCTTCTGAGGAAGTTTCCGACAGTTTTAACCATTTCTTTACTGAGACTATTCAAGCCCTAGTGAGCCAACTACCTCCCAGACCCCTTATTATGAAAGTAACACCCCCAGAAACAAACTTACATTTAGATTCCAACCTGTTGCCACCTCACTCATCCGTACCTTGGTTAAAAAACTAAAACCTACTACACTCTCTGTTAATCAACTAACTGCCGAGTATCTAAAAAAGCAGCCAATGCCATTGCCTAACCCATCTCGATACTAATCAATCAAACAATAGCAGAGGCCAAAATACCTTCTATTTGGAAAATATCCTATGTAATCCCACTTCACAAAGGAGGTAGCTCTACTGAGTTATCCAGTTATAGGCCAATAGCAATACTGTCCCCACTTGCAAAAATAATGGAAAAATGTATCCATAGACAACTGATGCATCACCTAACTCAGAGTAACCTCAAGGCAGACTCCCAGCATGGCTTCCAACCTCACCACAGCACTACTGCAGCCCTTCTAGCCTTTTCCGGTACCATAAACCATAATCGCAATAACAATAACATATCCTCTTTCCTCTTCTTGGATCTTTCCAAGGCATTTGATATGGTGGATCACCAATTACTAATCCACACCCTAAAAACTTTCTGCCTAGATACTACAGTCATTCAGTGGTTCCAGTCTTATCTGAATGATAGACAGCAGGCTGTCCTTTGGCAAAACAAACTTTCTAAACTCCATCCCAACTCACTAGGTGTACCCCAAGGATCCATACTAGGGCCCCTTCTATTCTCCATCTTCATTAACGACCTCTATTCTGCTATCCCTAAAGTCAGCTGTGTCCAATACGCTGACGACTCCAACCTGATATGGTTGGCTACATCTCCAAACAAACTGTGGTCAGCTATACAAACCACCTTTAACACAATTGAAAATTGGCTTTCTGGTCATCATCTGATCCTAAATCCCCCCAAAAAAAACAAACTGTTGCTTTTCTCACAAACACACAGGTCTACTGAATTCACTTTTAACATTAAATCCAATAATGGCACAATAATCCCCCCAGACACCTCTACAAAATTGTTAGGTGTTAGCATCGATAATAATCTTAAATTCAACCTACATGTTAATCAGTCCATTAAGACTATCAATAAAAAACTAGGCTTACTTTACAGGATGAAAGTCTTCTTAACCCCTCCTGCTAGATTTGCCATAGCTCACTCTCACCTACTTTCAACTCTTCTATACGCATCCCCGATACTCTCCAATCGAAACAAATCTGTCCTTAACAAACTCTCTATCTGCTATAACCATATTGCCAGATTTGCCACTGGCCTGCCTTATAAGACTCATCATTGTACTAACCTAAACCAGCTTGGGTGGCTAAAATTACCCAGCTTGATCCAGTATAATCTTATCATTACTGCCCATAAGATCCTTTACAATCCAGATAATACTCCTTCTCTTAAAAATGTTATCACACCCATCACAATCCCCAATCTCTTTGATTCTCTAATAAATTACTAGTCCAGTCTATCAAAACTAATAACTCAGCCAGTGACTCTCTTCGCAAACTCTGTAGGCAGATCCTGGAACTATCTCCCAACCGAAATTACTTTGCTCAACTCCATGAGTCTATTCAAGACTAGACTCAAACAACATCTGATACTAAACTGGCTATGTCAATGTAGCAAACTTGACTAACTCTCCTTGACAATGAGACAAAAACAGTCATTTTAGCTTATGTGGCACTATCCTGACCTTTACTTTGTTTAACTCTAAACGTGTTTAGGTATGTAACCACTGTACATATTGCATCTGTAACTTACTGTATGAGTTAATAACAGTATTTTTAGCTGACTTGTGTTACTTAATGATGACCTACTTTTGGGATTTTTTTAACCCTGGAACTTCTATAATTTGCCTCTGTAAATAGGGCAGCCACTGTGGTGCAGCGGTAAGCGTTGCCACCTCAGAGCAAGAGGGTCTCCGGTTCAATTCGTGGCTGGGGTTCCTTCTGTGCGGAGTCTGCATGTCCACCCTGTGGTCACGTGGGTTTTCTCCGGGTGCTCCGGTTTCCTCCCAAAGACATGCAGTAGGTGGATTAGACACTCCAAATTGTCCCTAGGTGTGTGTGTGTGTGTGTGTGTGTGTGTGTGTGTGTGTGTGTGTGTTTGTGTGTGCCTTCTGTGGAAGGTTGGGTGCCAGGCTGGCAACTCGACACTGTAAAACTCCACTGCCAATCATGAGCAGACAGATGATCCGTTGTGGTGACACGTAACCGGGAAAAGCCAAAAGAAGAAGATGTAACCTCTGTAAATATTGAGTCTTAAACTTAACTGCTTGCTTAGATATGTTAAATACTCTATTTTTTAATCTAAATTGCTGACCTTGGAGCTTTTCTCCCCGGGCTTCCGCTGAAAATGGACATGTATCCAGTCGGACTATCCCAGTCAAGAAATGTAAAATAAATAAATTATATATATATATATATATATATATATATATATATATATATATATATATATATATATACTGGTGCATGATTTGTGATCAATCACATTGTCAACATACAAGATGTCAGTGTGAAATTCTTAAAACATGTAACATTGATGCATTGCATGCATTCTCTGTGCATTACCCTGGAGCAGGCCAAAATAACAGCTATTGTTTTTGCAGGGTACATGCCCCATGCATTCCCTGTGTGGATGGTGTTGCAGCTCACACCTCCTACTAATGTTTTATAAATACATATATATATATATATATATATATATATATATATATATATATATATATATATATATATTGGGTATATATTATTAACTCGAACATCCAGAATAGCGAATACAACTCTGTCAACACATAAATGTCTATCTACAAATTCAGTGAGCTACCAAACCATGGAACCTGAAGACATCGGACGTGTTTGTTGGCCAGCAGCGTGATCGCGGGGATGCGGAAATGTATCTTTTTCCCCACTGTAGTGCGGTCTCAGAGTTGGTATATTTAAGTAGGGGGGTGTGGCAGGCACATCCCCCCACATGGGTGGTGCAAGGGGGCTTGCCCCCCTGCAAAACATCTGTTAATATAGTTTTATTTAGTTGGGTCTGACTTACCTGAATGGTGCTTTTGATGATGTAATGCATTCGATGTCTTCATTTTCGATGGTTTGGTAGTTCGCTTAATTTGTGAATTGACGTTTATGTGTCGACGGAGTTGTATTCGCTTTTCTTAATGTTTGAGTTAATAATATAGACCCTATATATCTATATATCTATCTATATATATATATATATATATATATATATATATATATATATATATATATATATATATATATATATATGTATATCTCTCTCTCTCTCTCTCTCTCTATATATATATATATATATATATATATATATATATACATACACATATATACTAATCCTGATCTTGTGCACATGTTGACCATCTGCTTTGGTTGACCAAATGGTGTCAACCAGACTTCAACACTGTGTAATTTTGGTGTATTATAGTGCCCCATATATAAACAACAAGGACTAACTTTGTTTACATAAATGTAAAATGTATACATAACTTATATCAATAATAGGCAATCTCTTCTCTCTAATTAGATCAACTACTGTCTCACTGTCCCCACTCTGTCACAGTTTCACCACTCTAACTCTCCTCATCTGTCCAAAAGTCATACTACTTTCCCAACATTTCTCACTTTCCTAATTACTTTACTTCTCACTCTTAAATGTAACAATACGTTCACAGTTGCTCTGCTACTAACATATCATACTAGATTACATTATCAACCACCTCCCCCCTTTCTAACATTTGCATAGTTAAGCTGCATCTTCCTTTCATTACTTTAATTGCTAGAAATCACAGGTAATGTTACAGTAACTTTTGCAATATTAAATCTCTCTCTACTATATACAAGCTTGTGTCTATTTCTATTGAAAAATCAGCACTGTATATAATTATATAAGTTATGTACATGCTCTATTTCTAAATGATGTTTATATAAGCTAGTGTAATATTTTTTCTCTCATATATGTACAGTTACCTATATTTTGTATTCTTTCTGATATAACGTTAATGTATTTTATGTGTATGCCAACACTGGTGTTAATGTGCTTTTCTCCAAGGGCTACTGCTGAAAAAGGGTTTTATCCAAGTCGGACTTTCCGAGTAAACAAAGATAGATAAATAAATAAATAAATAAATAAATAACAGACACTTGGTAATAGTCATATAATTATTTAATTACAATTAATTAATATGTAATTAATAATTGAGCAGCATTTTATCTTCTCCAAGGATGATGCTATGCTATGAGTAAAAAATAATTGACTTTAATAATTAGCTTAGTTTTTGGTGTCATTCAAAGGGGGTTCAATATTTGTCAGCCTGGGAGGATATGATCAACAGACCATGGTGCTTCACTAGGAATGGCCTGCATTTGTCCAGTCTAGCATTTTTGTTATTGGCAATGGGATTGCCCACCCCTATAGTGCCTTTTGTTTAGTCAGTGCCACACTGATAAACCTACCAACATAACAAAACAAGAAAATGAAAATGTCAGCGCTAGAAACCAGAACAAAAAACTCCACTCCATACAAGTCCTTCTCACCCTGGATGATATTGATGTCTGTGTAGTGACTGAGATATGGTTTAAAATAGTGGAGAGCACTCCAGCTGTGTAGGGCTAAAATGCTTTCCACACGTTTAGACCAGCTACTGCCCAGGAGGGGCAAAAAGTTGGAAGTATATCAATAAATATCCAGAAAAGAGTCACATCAAAGCTGGTAAAGCAGCATTATGAACTCAAGCTTTTTCATGTGCAAATAACTAGCAGAAAGGTCCCAAACCATATATTAGTTAGCTGTAGAGCTCCCTCTATGAATAAAGAAAGCCACAATGCCTACATGCAGGAGCTAGAGTCACTCAGTATTAAACCCAATGCTATTTTATTAGGTAATCTAAACTATTCAGCTATAGACTGGGAAACCTACACAACTAGCAGTGCACAAGCACGGAGTTTCCTGGATATTGTCAATACAAATGCCCTGGAACAAATAGTTACGGTACCCACTAGGGAGAATATCATCTTAGATGTTGCTCTTACTAATATGGGAGCATCTTGCACCATGCCTTGTGTATCTTCACCACTTGTGAAGTCTTACCATAAAGCAGTCTCCTTCTAAATATAACTGAAACCAGAGATTCCTACCTCCCAAGGTATGCTTAGAAATTTCTTTAAGAAAAACTACCTACTCCTAAGAGGTACATTAACAAGCTTCAAAACCTCCCAAACCCACTTAAGTTAACTCCACTGAATATGCAGAAACATACACCACCAGACTATACTGGCATGTAAGCATCTACACAGATGTAGCTGTATTCCACAGGAACAATTGCAGGTGAAACCCCAGAATCAACAAGCTTTATAATAAAAGGAAAATATTTTTTTTTTACCAAAAGCAAGAAGAGTAATTCCCAGACTGTTCGAGCCCTTGTCACTGAAATAAACAAACTACTATGGAGCTTAATGAAATCCACCAAAGCCAAGTATGAGGCTAAGATAGCTACCCAAGCCAAAGACAGTCATAAGGCATGTTTTAGTTATGTTTGTAGTCTCAAAAGCACAATGCAGCAATGTGCTGAGCTGATTGTAAACAATGTTACCTACACTGACGCTGAAGATATAACTAACATACTGGCCAATAAATTTAGCTTTAACTTTACCACTTGGCTTTTATCCACGTTGTCTGTCCTCAAGATATACCAGAAATTAATGTGCCTCCAGCTATCACACAAGACTAAGTCTTAAAAGTGCTATCAAAAGTTCTAAATACTGCATCAGTTGGACCTGTCAGTATCCCCTAATGCATCTTAAATAGCATGAAGCATGATTTAACCACACTCCTAACAACGCTGTTCAATATCAGCCTCCATACATGTTTTGCAGTAAGCGAGTGGAAAACAGCTACAATCATTCTCCTGTGTAAGGGAGGGCCTTCCTCAGACCCAGAAAATTAAAGACCCATAAGTCTGACCAACCTCATATGCAAAGCCCAGAAAAGACTTATCATGGAATTAATCAATCAGTCAGGACATAGGGAAACTCCAAACACTGGACCTATCTCATTTTGGATTAATCAAGGGCAGGTCATGCTTACTCAGCCTGGAGTGTTTTTTTCAAAAGGCCTATCAAAACAATGGATGAAGACAACACAGTACACACCATATTCCATGATCTGGCCAAAGCTTTTGACAAAATTCACCACTCAGACATAGTAGAAAAGTTAAATAAGTGGGGAATAAACTCTTATGTCACCTGCTAGATTGCCAACTGGCTCACAGCTAGGATGCAAATAATCAAATAGGGGAAGTTACCTCGATAAAGAGAACCATCACCAGTGGAGTCCACCAGGCTTCTGTGCTGGGACATCTTCCATTTGACATCTGTTTTTCTGAAGTAAAAGCCAATATTGAAGGGCTCTGGCTGACTAAGTTTGCAGATGACTGTAAGCTAGGAGCATTCACTGAATCCCAAAATGACTTGTTCATCCTGCAGTAAGGTTTGTCTCAAATAAATAAATGGTGTCAAAATCATGGTCTGAAACAAAATGCCAAAAAATGCATTATTGTATCCTTTGGGAAATCATCTACACCAGGGAACTATCATATTGACAATACACCCCTAAGTGTTGACCCAGTTGTGTGGGATTTGGGAACTTATGTTGACAGTGACCTAACTTTTGACCAACATGTGTCTATTGTAAGAAAGCCCTTCTATATTGCACAGCTTTTAAACAAAGGGATTGTGTCTAGAACTAGGGATGTCATTTCCCACCTTTACTCAGCCCTCATTAAGCCAGTCATTGAATATAATGCCCCTTTTGGCATGTATCTGTGCAGAGATATGCAAGAACTGGAAAGTGCACAAAGATACCTTAGAAAAAGGATACGAGGCCTAAATAACATGTTCTACATGGACTATCTCAAAGCTATGTCACTATATTCCATATCCAAAGTAAGAACGAAAAACACCACTCCACAGCCAAAAAACACCAAGTAAGATCCACTTTTTAATGTAAAACGGTAAGCGCTTTCACACAAATAATTGTGCTTCATCAGACCATAAAATCAATTGAAACAACGTACATATAAATAGTATATGCATCTAAAAACAACCAATAAAAAACAACAATTAAACAGAGAAATAAGGCACATTTCATTTAAAGAGACCTCGCTCTTTTAACACCGGTTTAATGGAAGTCCTACCATTAATACCAGGAAACTTCAAAGCCTGCAGTCAAATAATCCAATTGAGCTCACATCCCTCCATATAATTTTTCAGATCACCACCCCGTGCACTGGCCTTAACCTTCTCTATAACCCTAAATCCAAAATTATGTTCAAAACCATGCTCACAACAATGGTTAGCTAGAGCATTGTGCACATCCTGTCTATTAATACTATATAAGTGTCCCCTTACCCACTCTATGAGGGATCTGTTTGTCTACCCCATATAAAAACAACCACATAATCTGCAGTTTGCCAGATATATAAGGTCCCTACTCCTACAGTTAGCTTGCACTTTAAATTTAAACTCAATACCAGTGGTTGGGTGAACAAAACTATCACATACATCTATGTAGTCACAATAACTACAACTCATGCATTTTGCAGTCTCCAACTGCAAAGTGCACATATCTTTGACATCCTTACACTTATTTTTATAACATAATTGTCATTTAAGACTTTTTCTGTTTTTAAAAACAAAACTCGTTTTTTCTCGCACAACATTCTTCAACCCTGCATCCAACTGTAAAATGGACCAGTTATCTCTAATTACATGTAGGACATTACTCACATCACTAGTATAATACAGGGAAACAGAAACATCATTACGAGCATGTGAACTACTCACTACAGAAGAATCAATACTTACAATATCAGGCTCATCAGAGTAAAAAGGGCAAGCTCTACCTTCTCTATGACTAAAACTCTCTCGAAGTGTTGTATCAATTTCCAATTCTTTGCACCCTCTATGCAAAAACTCATCCCTCAACTTCACTGTATCACTGAGAAACAAATCATTTTTGTTGTTCAGTCGAGAAATCCGCATTCCCTGATCCTTGATAACATTTTTATAAATATGCCCAGGGTGCATGCTGCTACGCTGCAGCATGGTGTTCTTTCTACACTAACTATCGGGATCCTTATGTATCTTGGGTAGAGCTTGTTATAGTAGTAATATCATTACGGAGGGATTATGTGATTTTTTGACAGTTGAATTTCTTATAATACAAGCTCTACCCAAGATACATAAGGATCCCTTTAGTGCACCTTTTCGCTCAATAGTATCCGGCAGGGGTTGGCTAACGGAACCTTTTTCTATATATGTAGAAAAGAAGTTGAGACCTTTACTTAATGGAGAATCCCAGGTACTCAGTGATAGTAAACAGTTTTTACAGCAGCTTTATGCTTCTACCAAGGATATGGTTTTTGATAACACATGCTATATGGTGTTTTTGGAAGTTGTGTCATTGTTTATTAGTATAACCCATGATCTGGGGGTGGGGATGGTTAAGGAATTTCTGTTGAGCAAAGATGTTACTTGTGAACAAACTGATTTGATATGTTTGCTTATAGAGGTCATCCTTGAGAACAACCTCTTTATGTATGAGGACCAGATTTTCTTGCAGAAGGTTGGCATAGCTATGGGCAATAGTTGTGCCAATAGCTACGCCAACATAATGATGGCACAATGGGATCTAAAAACAACCAATAAAATTAGCTCATACTGTGTTCCCCATATATGTCTTATATCAAGATATATAAGAGATTTGTAGATGACCTTTTTTTAGTTTGGCATGGTACAGAGACATGCTTGTTGGATTTTATTGGATATGTTAATAGAACCGCTTCATTTCTGAAATTTACTTCTAGATACTCAAATAAGGAGATTGATTATTTAGATGTTAAACTCATAGTGGATAGTCAGAATAAGCTCACCACTACCTTGTTTAGAAAAGAGTGTAGAAAGAACACCATGCTGCATCGTAGCAGCATGCACCCTGGGCATGTTTTTAAAAATGTTGTCAAGGGTCAGGGAATGCGGATTTCTTGATTGGACAACAGAGATGATTTGTTTCTCAGTGATACAGCGAAGTTGAGGGATGAGTTTTTGCATAGAGGGTATAAAGAATTGGAAATTGATACAGCACTTTGAGCTTTAGTCATAGAGAAGATACAGCTCACCCTTTTTACTCTGATGAGCCTGATATTGTTAGTATTGATTCTTCCGTAGTGAGTAGTTCACATGCTCGTAATGATGTTTCTGTTTCCCTGTATTATACTAGTGATGTGAGTAATGTCCTACATGTAATTAGAGATAACTGGCCCATTTTACAGTTGGATGCATGGTTGAAGAATGTTGTGGGAGAAAAAACGAGTTTTGTTTTTAAAAACAGGAAAAGTCAATTGTCAAACGACAATTATGTTATAAAAATAGGTGTAAGGATGTCAAAGATATGTGCACTTTGCAGTTGGGGACTGCGAAATGCATGAGTTGTAGTTATTGTGACTGCATAGATGTATGTGATAGTTTTGTTCACCCATCCACTGGTATTGAGTTTAAATTTAAAGTGCAAGCTAACTGTAGGAGTAGGGACGTTATATATCTGGCAAACTGCAGATTATGCAGTTGTTTTTATATAGGGAAGATGAACAGATCCCTCATGGAGCGGGTAAGCGAACACTTACATAGTATTAACAGACAGGCTGTACACAATGCTCTAGCTAAGCATTGTTGTGAGCATGATTTTGAACATAATTTTGGATTTAGGTTATAGAGATGGTTAAGGCAAGTGCACAGGCTGGTGATCTGAAAAATTATATGGAGGGATGTGAGCTCAGTTGGATTATTCGACTGCAGGCTGAGAAGTTTCCCTGTATTAATGGTAGGACTTCCATTAAACCGGTGTTAAAAGAGCGAGGTCTCTTTAAATGAAATGTGACTGAGTTCTCTGTTTAATTGTTTGTTGTTTTTTATTGATCGTTTTTAGCTGCATACACTATTTATATGTGCTTTGTTTCAATTGATTTTATGGTCTGATGAAGCACGATTATTTGTGCGAAAGCGCTTACCATTTTAAAAAGTGGCTGTTACTTGGTGTTTTTTGGCTGTGGCGTGGTGTTTTTCGTTCTTACTTTGGATATATATTTGGTGGTCAACACCACTTGTCTACGGGAGTGTTGCTCTTTTTATTTTATATTCCGTATCCTACAGATCGCTAAGAGGTGACATGAGTCTTGCATACAAAGCATCCTCCAACCCATTACTGAAGGATTTACTTCACATTAGCAAGTCAGAGGCATCAGAAATACTTGGTCTAGGGATTTAAACCTCTTTGTCAACATCAACTGAATGGTTTGGAGCAACAGGTATATTACGACTGCTATGGAACAGACTCCCCTGTCACATAAAACAAAGTTCTTCTCTGTCCATTTTTAAGTGTAACTGAGATCTATGTATGGGAAACAGAAATTTTACCCCAGGACTGCTCCCTGTACTACTAATGGACAGAGACAGTTCCTAAATGCTTTATCCCATACATGGGTCCTCTTAAATTATCTATGGTATAACCACAATTATTCTCATTAGAAGTAATATAATTATCGACCATGGAATGGATAAGGCCAATTTATAACCAGATGTGAAAGGTTATTTCAAGCATAAAAATAAATTGGCTAGGCTTAAAATGGCTAATATTTATGTATGAATTTTTGAACATATGCTAGAATGCCCATTTGCTTGAATCTCAATGAATGGCTGCATGCCCATTCAATTGAAACACATTTTAATCAAATTCCAAATAAATGAAAATTATACAGTTAAAATTGCAATGAAGAATGTTTGAAAAACAGTTTACTGAGGGGTGAACGCTGCCTGCACCCGACATGTAGGGTGTTATGCTCCCACTTACTTAGACTTAACAACTCCATGGTCACACATCTGGGAAGAAAACTGAACAACACACACACACACACACACACACGCACACACACACACACACACACACACACACACACACACACACACACACATAGACATAAAACGCGTACACAGAGGAAATCACTAACGCACACAAGAAAAAAACACATCAGCAGCAGTTGTGCATTTATAACACCAGTCACAGGATAAAGATTTTCCATATATATCTCTCTGCATATTCCATTTCTGTATTACAGATCTAGGTGCAGCTATTCCACACTCAATGAAATGGACTTTCTGCCAAGTGGTCATTCAGCTAAATGGGGTTTCAATCATATCAACACACTGAGTTTCCATTCAACAATACTGCATTCAGCTAAATAGCAGGTACCCATACGTGTGTGTGTGTGTGTGTGTGTGTGTGTGTGTGTGTGTGTGTGTGTGTGTGTGTGTGTGTGTGTGTGTGTG
Source organism: Protopterus annectens (assembly GCF_019279795.1). Lineage (NCBI taxonomy): Eukaryota > Metazoa > Chordata > Ceratodontiformes > Protopteridae > Protopterus > Protopterus annectens. The sequence continues at coordinate 572,850,730 of NC_056741.1, read as the reverse complement.
TGTGTGTGTGTGTTTATATACATATGAAATATATATATATATATATATATATATATATATATATATATATATATATATATATATGTATATATATATATATATATATATATATATATATATCTATATGGGTCCACTATGTAAATTCGAAATACTGAAATCTAGAATTTCAGTATTTCGAATTTACAAAGCTGCAGACTCACATTTCCGAAACGGGCAGAAGCGCAAAATTCAAAATACCGAAGCACTGATATTTTGAATTTCTGCTTCCGTTGGTATGGTATGTGGATATTTAGGTTTAATTTTGGTAAGTTTGTGTGTGTAAGTATGTTGGTTAGGGGTTTAGTCTGTGTAAGTGTGTGTTGTGACTGTTATGTGTGTGTCTGAGGGACTGTAAGATGTGTGTGTATGAGTTTCGTTTGTGTTTCTGGTTGTGCGATCTCAGAGTTAGAATATATAAGTGGGGGGTGTGGGTGGCACAGCCCCCCACATGGAAGGTGCAGGGGGGGCTTGCCCCTCCCCACTTATATGTAGTTTAGATGAGTTTGTTTGATTGTGGGAGGGAGTTGTGTGTATGTTTATGTGTGTACTGTATGTGTAGCGTAATTACGGGATTTTTAATTTCGCGGTTGTGTGTTTTAGAATTTGTGAGTTGTGGTTGGATTGCCGGCTTTGTGGTTTTGAAATACTGAATTTCGAGACTTCAGTATTTCGAAATTACAAAGTGGACCCATCATATATATATATATATATATATATATATATATATATATATATATATATATTGGGAGAAGGTGTGCATTAGGTTTCAGCTCTGAACTCCCTGCTAGTCATACTGGTGATGGACTAAATTAGTAATTAGGTCAAAGAGGACTGACCAACAAAGCTGCTGTATGTACACAAATTGGCATTATCGATAGACTCTGAATAAGAACTTCAGCAAAGAACAGGGCATTGAAATGCAAAACTGCAGGCATATGGGATGAAACCAAGTACAGATAAGCTGTAATAGCAGCAAATGGTAGAAATCAGAAGAAGCTGAAAACTGAGATAGAAGGGAAAATACTGGAATAGGTTAATAGTTTCAAATATTTTGGAGGGGTGGCTGAAAGATGAATGGGGGAGAAGAATTGCGACAGTCAAGCATGACTGTCAAACAAAGTAGGAGAGTGGCACTGAATTGAGAGACATAGCCACAGCTGACAAGACTCCCAGACCTCATGTAGAAAATGCAGAAAAATAGTGCTGCTGCTGATGATTTAGTATAGATTGTATCTGACTGACTAATGTTTTCATGTGTGTGTCTGTGTGTCTCTGTGTGTGTAAATGGATGATTCCCTATGAGTGAGAGCTGTATAGCCCACTCAATCATTCTCTGGGATGAAGGTTGACAAAATCAGGAGCATTTCTGTCATTTTGATCTTTTTTTTCTCTTAAACCATAATTTTTCATCCATGCTTATAATCATCTAAGAGTCTGATGTGCAAAGTCTGGTGTGTAATAGCTCTTTGCAATGAATGTTACACCTGTAACACAAATCAAGCCAAAAGCCATAAAAACAAAACACTGAGAAAAAAATAAAATAATAAAAAAAACACAACCAGTGGCAATTGCAGAGTATTCAACTTTAATACAAAATATACACAACTTAGCGCTTTCGCCCTATTGTATTACAGGCATCATCAGAGTCGTACAAATAAAATCCATCCTGACTTAAATACACAATTGTTGATATGTTAACCAATCAAAAATCCATTTCTTTTAAAGTTCCCCAACCCTTATCTAATTTTATTAAAACCAGTTAATTACTCAACGCTTCATAAAAACTTTCCAAAAATAATATGTAATAGATGCTGTTGTCAATAATGTAGCAAAAGATAAGCATATTAAACAAAAAAATAAACAGAGTAAGGCTTATATATGATATAAACATTTCATAAATAAATGCCACCCTATTTATGGGTCTTTTTAATAAATTCAATCAGTTGTGCACACCTATCTTATAAGTGTAAACCTCAATTAATATACAAGTAAAAAAATGTACTGCACAAATGTTGTGCTCTTACCTTTTAACTCATGATTCCTTAAAACAAGTTATATCAAATTTGCCCTGTTTTAAAATTACTGAAACGGAGGCATGGTCATTCATACTGGGTTTCTGTGTTGCATTTAACCTTAGCTGCCACTTAGTCTCCCTTAATTCCACCTCAAGTTTGTCATCTTCACCTCTTTCATTAAACTTAACCTTATCATTTATAAAAAATATAAACCTTTTGAAATTTGCACAGTTGATACTGTGCATGTAAAGGGCACTTCGAACTTTAAGAGAAACAGATTTTTGATTGGTTAACGTAGCAACAATTGTGTATTTAAGTTAGGATGGATTTTATTTGTACGACTCTGATGATGTCTATAATACAATAGGGTGAAAGTGCTAAGCAGTGTGCATTTTATATTAAAGGCGAATTCTCCGCGATTGCAACTGGCTGTGTTTTTTTATTATTTTGTTTTTTTCTCAGTGCTGCACTTGTGCATGGCATGATCAGTTGGCCCTGTGTAGACAAGCACATCCACATGATCGCCAGTTTCTACACAGGATTCTACTGTTTGTCCATGAGCACACATCCATCCCCCAAAGGGGGATGAGCAGGTTTACTTTGCAAGAGAGGTGAGCAGGTTTAAGCCTCTACTTTCCTCTCCCCATACCTGCTCCTACAGGTATCCAAGCCAATAATCTAACTTGGAGGTAACTTATTCTATCCTGGCTGCTTCTTAGAGCTTTATCAAACTATGCTACCAGATCTGTCTACATTTCATTCAGATAATGGAGCTGTATCTATATTTGGTGTAGGCGAGAGTGCCTGAGACAATTATGCCCACAGGCGGAAATTCAGTACAAGATAGGGAAACACATATTACCTTATGGATACTGATGTGGTAACTCTGTGTCCTATACATTGAACCCCATTCACTGATAAAATAATCCATTTGTTTGCATATGTCTTAACTCAGCACTGTCTTCAAAACAGGTAAAAGAGGACAGCTGGACCAGTGAGAATCAGGAATCATTATCACAAAGAAAGATAATTACTACACTATGATGATGAGGAACAACACTGTAGACGTGTCTTTCGGCTTTTCCCGGTTAGGGGTCGCCACAGCGGAACTACGGTCCTCTAATGATTGGCAGTAGATTTTTACGTGCTGAGCTGCCAGCCCTGACGCACAACCTTCAACTAAGGTACACCCATTCACACATGTCTCCACACAGAAGACGCTCTAGCTGAGAACTGAACAGGACAACGTCTTACTGTGAGGCGACAACGCTACCGCAGCACCATCACCGCAGTTGGGAACAACACTGCAGATACCACTGGAAAATTAAAGTAAAATACAGTCTGTATTCGGAATGATGAAGAAACAGAGTGATAGCTGGAAGAGTGTGTTCAACCACTTGCTGACCACTTTTTACCCTATTACTTACTCCAAAGTTACCTACATCTAGCCACATACTTTGAAGTCTGAGTGACTCCTTCTGGATTGCTGAAAACAATTTGAATTATTCATCTGGGTCAAGTGACAAAGTGGCAAGTGACAAGTGGCAAGTGGCTCACAAAGCTAAGGTGAGACTAATGGACAAGTTGTAAGGCCACTGCAGGTTTTATTTTGTGTCATCAATGATCAGTCCAACAAGGAATTAAGAAAGCATACAAATAAGAATTCAGTATTGCTGAAGCTGATTATTTCACTGCTCACAGGTTATGTTTTCCAGCCACTCAAAGGACTTTTGAAGAAGAAGCATACGTTTTGGCCACTACCTGACATATCAAACAAAGACTTAGAGAGATGGTTCTGTAAATTAAATGACATTTTGTCTTGGAAGTTGACACAGTCCACTTAGTCATGGCTCTTCATTTGACTTGAGAGCACAAAGGCAACATTAACATGTTCAACAATACAGAGAAGGGAGGTCATACAAAAGCAGCTAAACTGCTGATTTGTATAAATAACATTGTATAAGAGACCCAATGAGTAGCATAGTCAGATGTCACCAGACATTGTAGGCCCAGTTTTATAAAATATACCTTTGATAAATGAATGGGTGTATGAAGAAGACTGCTCTATGGCTTGCTGAAAGAGAACAAAAATTACATTTGTAGAAAGGCTAATCAATCTGTCTGACCAACTGAATAAAGGTCAGATTTAAGAAGCAATGCAGACTTTATCAGTCTTTTCTGTAGTATGTAGCAATAAAGCTAGATTGCATCTTTTAGCAACATGTGCCATACTAGACAGCATATCAGTGATTATCTGCTATCCAAAAACATCATTAAAAGGAAGAACAAGAACATACTGGAACTGGGGAACTTCAGAAATATAGCTACTGGCATCACCTGTGTTTATTCCCAGCTAGATCCGGATTTAGTTTTGCATGGACTGTTGTGAAATCAATGCAGTCCTGAAAGTGGCACTTACCGCATGACATAAGCAGCTAAACATCTGGGACAATGAAGAGTGACATCAGGCATCACATCTAATTAGTTGATAATATGCCATCGTCATGCGAAGTTAAAATCTAGAGCTATATTCAGGCTGACATTATCTACAGTAGAAGTATTTTCAGTTTCAGGAAAGGTCTTTTGGAATGAAGGACAATAATAAAGGATATTGAAAACAGTCAGAATGCCATGCTGAAGACAGTGCTGTAACTGAATAATACTGATCTCTTAAATGTCACCAATAAGGGACATTTTTAACCTCCTTGACGCTTTAGATGCCTTGCCATCTTCCAATAATTAATTAAAGCAGTTTATCAGATGAGTCACTGTTTTCACTTTAACTGACTGAAAATTCTGCAGGGAATTCTTTCACAGATAGTCTCTCATCCTTACATTTCTGCAAGTCTTCCACTCAGTCCATCAAGACAAACCTCATCTTCTTACCTATACAAGGGTACAAGGGTACAGGTGAGCATTGTTATATACTAATGTCTATACTGTATTTCTAATCTTCTGTCCTGCCATTATATTCTTTCTTAGCAGAGCAGATGTATAAGCTTTACAATTTGATGCCAGCTTTCTGTTCACACTATTGTAAAATGTTCTTGTATGTGTTTATAATTGGCTTTCCCTAGGGCAAACTGTATATAAACATTTTTGTAAGTATTTATAATTGTCCTTACCTAGGGCAAACTGCATTTATTTTGTTCCTATTTCGTGCACTTGAGTGTTGTATTCAATTAGTACTCTCATTTATTGCAGCCGTATTATGATCTACTACTTATGGTATATGGTATTCTCTATGCCATTAATAATCATGTAATAACTTTTACAGAAGCTGCTAGATTAGGCAAAGCTCTCTGCATTGCTGTTGAGTTGATCTGCTCATGCTAATATGATATTGTGGATGCTGTTGGGTATATATTTTAAGTGTACCTCACTACCATGCTGCATTATTCATGTATAGCTTAGCACATGTTTCTTAAGGGGTCTGTTTGTCTGATGTTGTTTTAAACCTCAAGATCTACTGTTGTATCTATTTATGACTGCTTATTGATATGAATTATATATATGTATTGTCTGCCTCTGGCCAGGTCTTGTCTGTAACATTTCTAGGGACAATTTTACTTACCTGGTTAAGAAATTAGTAAAATGGAAACATAGTACTTTGTATTAAAATCATTAAAGCCTTTGTTCTCTGACTGGCAATTTAGTATTAACCTTCACATTTCTTTTCTTCTGTAAATAGAGAGACTTTCAGTATTTCTTTCTCTTAGCTACATTCTCAGTATTACTGTCGTCTCTTTTTAGAGCTGTAGTGTTTTGTTTGTCTTTAACAAGTGTATCTATTTCATAGAAAAGGTTGCTGCCTTTCTTGCATTTTTAATGCATTATTAATGCTAAAGTGAGTGCAAATTTTAATAATTATCAACCACCCACCAACCCAAAATTTGTTCCTTTGACTTTTCCTAAAGGTATTTCCTGCTTTTTATGTCAGCCTATGTGAAAGAGAACTGTTCTTTCCTGGTATCATTTAGACACCCCATTGCTAATTGTATTACCAATGGAAAACTACATACTAGCATGTACAATCTCATAATGGTTCCAAATATCTCACATATGGTTAAGTAATGTGCCAAGATACAGATAAATAAGACATGTTGGGATTATAAAGTCATATCTCAATATGTTCCCACCTCCGGAACAAACTTCTGCCACATGTTAGACAGAGTAGCACCCTTGCCACCTTCAAGGTAAAACTATATAATTGGATGGGCAACCTCAAATTCTTCTCAGTCTAGTATAATGTTGCCATCCTTGAAGCCAGAGGGAAATTTTAAATATGCTTTATTGGCTAGACTCATACTCTATAACCTATGAACCTATAAACTCAAAAGTTTATAAGATTAAAAGCTAACCTTGAAGTGACAGATAGGCAGTATAAATCCCAAACAGCATATACATATAAGTTATACCTTGATGTGCCAGTCAAAATCCAAGCAGTAGACTTCCACATGCAGTTCAGGTAAGCAAGGCCACTGGTCAATAGTCCATTCTAAAGTGCATTGTAATAACCACAAAAGCAGGACACAAGAACATGTATCACATGACTGAAGGTGATATGAGGTGCTTACACTTGGAGATACTTCTTAAATGACAATAAAATGATCTGAAAACTGTTACTACTGGGCTAAAAGTTAAACATGAGACTACTGGTACCTGACCTCCTAGTGCTACATGAGAGTTCTGCAGATAAGGACTGCTTGACCAACTTAATCTGCCCTATTCTTATATACTAGATAATGTACAGATCATACTTAATCAATTCTATATTTTTCCTTTTATCTCCCTTTGTAAGAATTGGTTTATGTATGTCTTACGACATGCATTCCTAAACTGTTGCAGTCTTTGACCCTGCCAGGTTTTCAAGAAAGCTGTTCCTGTTAACTATCTCTTTTTTTTTTTATGCACTGTCTTTTCTATACTGTTTTCCACACCTAGACACGGATTGCATAACCATATTCCCAGGTGTCTCACCCTTCACTGAGTGCCTCCATAGATCCCATTTTGGATGGTTCCAGATGTACTTCTTTACTAGATGATTATCCCAACTTCTAAGAAGACAGAGCCTTGTATTTGCCAAGTCCTAAATCTGGGGACTGATGAACCACATGGGAAGAAACACTCAGGCTCTTGATGCCATCTACATGACCACTAAAAGAGAGCAACAAGCAGTGACATCAGCATGAGTAACTCACACATCTGCATTTTGTGCAGTGAATAGCCATCACTTCGCCTTTTATTTACACATTGCTGCTTGCAAGTTCCTTTGTCTTCATCAGAGGTTGTGCATCAGCAATGAATCTTACACTGTCACTCAGGATAGGAGACCAGGCCGGTAGATGATTCATCTAACATTCCTGTCTAACCTTTCTGGCATACATGGTCCATTGCTGAACCCAGAATGCCAGCAGCACAAGCACTTTGCTTACACTGTACTAATGGACAACCCCAAACATCCACCATCCTGTCTACAAAATAAAATGTTCTTAATTCCTTCACCTCTATGATGTTGATGATGCCCAGTGCTCTGTATTACCTTCAGACTGAGATTTTACTTGACATTGAGGGTCCCTAGTCTCATAGCATCAAATAGGGTATCTGTGTGACACTGGGGGCTCACCTGTCTACCAGCAAAAAGACAAATGTTCTTGCAGTAACCTGAAGAACAGTCTTTTCTTTTTTTCTCCTTGCCCCATAAAACAGAAAATGGGTAATAATGGTCATTCTGACCAAGAGGACAACTCTTAGTTTGTGAAGCCAGTGAATCCCTCCTTATACCAATGTTCAAAATCTCCTGGGCCACTTTATTCATCAACCTTGAAAAAAGCCTTCAATCCATGTAGGCTGATATTTTACTCATGTCAGCACTACAAAACGGTAAACTATGTTTCTGATTTCTGACAATTCATTACTTGCTTCAGCCCTAGACTATAAGCTGATTACTTGTTCCAGATTTGACACATGCAATCATGTTGTGGGAAGATGAACTGTAAAATAAATAAAAGAAGAAATAAATTAAACAATTAAAATTATACAAAAATTTCTTCCAAAAACACATTTATAAATGTTATCACTTTTGTTAGTGAAGAATGGTATAAAATATTCTTTATTACATTTCTTATGATAACAGTGGATATATCATGCTTTATAAAAGCATTTTTATTGGACTGACAGTTTAATATCAGTCTTTAGAAAACCTTCCTCAAATACCTTAGCCAACTGATGTAACTACAATATCAAAATTATTGGCAGAAGCACAACCCCTGCAACACACCAAACTAAATATAAAAATCTCTGAGGTTATTTCTCATTGAAAAATGATATTTATCTGACAAACACTGTGTGCAGGAATCTAATAGTAGGAAATTTCAAAGAAACTTACTTTTAGAAATATATGAAATCTGCTAAAGTTATAAGCACATCTTTAATTCGGTGAATAGTGTTTTAATTCCATCAGTTTTCAATAATGCTGAATAGAATTTATGATGGAGACATTACCACAAACTGTGTCATCCGTAACTTTATATATATCTATATCTATCTATATATATATATATATATATATATATATATATGTATATATATATATATATATATGTATATATTCCAAACAGGATTTTTTTTTTTACTAGAGTAACAACCACTGGGATCTTTATAAGCCTTGCCATAAAACCCAAATGTATTCCATGAGTTATTTTGCCTTAGAGGTCATTTTAAAGGGTGCAAGTTAGAGCATGATTTAATGGCTTCCTCTGTCTATCAGAGACATAGCTGTGAGACCAGGGGTGAATTTCTGATTTCCCATCTATTGGTTTAGGTTGCAGTTGAATAGGGTGAGAGAAGGGCCCTGCTTCACATGGATGGGAAGTTTAGTCCAGAAAAAAATGGGGATTGTCTGAGATACATACCTGTCCCACCAACATGTTCTATTTAAATCAGAAGCAAAGTTTAAATCTTTAGCTCTAGTAGTTCTGCTGCTGTTCTTTTTGCAGATATGCAAAAGGGCCGTCAAAGCAGGATTCAAGGATATTTGTGTGCCTGGCATGAATCACCTCTCAGCAGTCTGAAGGAGAGTATAGACATAGACCTTTGAAGCAATGTGGATAGGACATTGTGTTTACACCATTTATTCCTTTTGTGAGGAACCTCTGCCTTTCAGCAGGATATAACAATTTGAGGAATGCAATATATAGCAGAGAATCACTTTCCATTGAATGCTGAAGCAATGAGCCCATCTCAACAAACAGGGTTGAATCTGCAGCCATGGGTAAAATAATGGACAATCCCTCATTTGCCTCTGATATGATCTTCCCAGAATTTGCCAAATTATGGATAGGTTAAAATCACATTTTAGTTGAACCCACACAGTGGAAAAGCTTGATGAAGTGGCATCCACTGAAATGCAAGTTGCATTGATACAAATAAAAGAAAACAGTTTTAATAATTTATGAATTAGCATAACTAAGGCATGAGAATTTGGGCAATTAAGTTCAAGGATAACATAATCATCAGCATACATTTCAGAAACCTATTTATTTTTGCCACTTTTCTATATTTTGACCAAAAGCTTAATGCATTCATATCTGTACTGTTACCCCTGAATGTGATAACTGACAATTTTCAGATGTAGCTCACCATTTTGTTTATTGAGTAGCCATCTAAAAATAGGTCTAGCATAACAAACAAATGGCATATCTCCTTATTCTCTTTTATTAACTCTTTCCCTTCCACCTTCTAAACCAATTTTCTCCATTCCTGCTAGTTATTTTGCCATTCATACCCACTCATGTCTATAATTCCCTCTACCTTACCCATTTTCCTTCCTTTTCCTTCATTTTGACTTAAACAATTATATAGCTTGTAAATAGCAATGGATTTTTTTCTACACTATGTGAAGACTGGTAGAGAAGGGGTGAAGGCTGCCAGCCTAGTCAAATAGAATTTGATACATAATTCTGGCGTTTGTAAATATAAATATGAAATACAGGCTTGTTTCTTAAATGAATGAAAACACTGTAAAATGTGAACTTCAAGATTGTAGCAACATTGCCATCTGCTGTAAGGAAAACTAAGTCAAGCATTTCAAATGTTCTTTGAAATTAAAATTAGGTTTTGTATGTCCTTTGAAGTTAGAATTTGGAGTCAATGAGTCTGGAGTAAACATCCTGCCTATTGTTTTAAGGTTAAAGTTAATGACCAGAATTTACATGTGGAATGTCCTTTATTGCTCTAAGTGTAAAAGAATGTAAATTTAGTTTCTGTGACCTGGGAAACAGGAAAGTGTAAACAAATTATGTAACGTTTTATCAGAACTGAAGTTTTAATTTAAACAGTGAGAACCAGAGACTATTAAGCATGTTTGTCTTGAGATCCATCTCATCAGCACTCTGCCTGTGTCTTAAGTAAGTTATTTCAGAAGTATGTTTTCTTGTAGTAATAGCTAGGAAATTAGAAGAAAGTTAGACTAAGTGTTTTTCTGTTATATCAGAACTTTCCTGCTGTATTGCTTTAAGTTTCAGTGTGATCTCTGAACTCTTGAGTAGCACTGTGGTGTAGTAGTATTGTCTTGTGCTTAAATTATTTATTATTAAATACTTTAAAACCTATTACCTGTGGCTGGTTTGTGTAGAGAAAAGTTAAGCTCTAGAGTACATTGCATATTTATAGAGTTTATTGTACAAGGCCACTCTAATAAGCCTTAGACTGTTTAGTCACACTTACCAATTAGATAATAAAATTGCACGTAATAATTGGACACCCTTTTAAGGTCCTTTGGGTAGCCAATAATTATTAGCTGGTAGTGGCAGTAATTACTACTGTATAGTCTGGGTAAAGGGGCACAGCTGGAGAATCTGTGTCAGCCTTTCCCAGGAGTGTCTGTGAAGTTGTATAAATACTTATCTCAAAGTGTGTGTATGTGTCAGCTACTTGGGTAGGGACATGAAACATTGGTTGGACAGAGAGGGTACTGGAGGTTAGCTTGCCAGCTAGGCTGAGATCTGGACCCTATAGCTGTGCCAGTGGAGTGTCTTATTGGGGACGTGGGGAGCAAGGGAGCAACCAGCCCCAGACTGACAGTGATCTCTGTGTGCACTTAAGGGAAATTGTACTTTACTGTGTGTATTTGTTATCTTTTCCTCTCTATATGAGATGCCCTCCCTGGTGTTGGTGGTGAGGATTGAGGCTCCTTGATTGCTGGGCCAGGCTGTGGGCATCACATGTGGTAGGAGTGGTGGGATCCACTTCACATTTGTGGTGGCAGTGGATATCCACATCACATATTAATTAGTTGGCAAATACTAACTGGCTTGTAGTGGTGTGGGTAGAGTGAATCCTGTAGATTATGTACAGTGATCTCTGAAGGTGTTTTGTACTCTAAAACAGCCACACAGTGAATACTCAGAGTTCAGATCACAATTGTTTTATTTCTTTTGTTATCTTATTTAGTCAATGTGAGCAGGCAGCATGTCAGGCAAGGAGTATGGAAAGCTGACAAGGAGCCAGCTGGTGGAGATATGCCAGGCTAGGAGACTGTTGCATAGAAACCTGACAAAGGCAGACCTGATTGCAGCCTTGGTTACAGCTGCATCAGAAAACAGGATCCAGGAGGACAAGCAGACTGGCAGTGGAGATACAATATGCTTGGAGAATGGACAGCTCAACCTTTCTAAGAAGGACAATCAGACTAGCAGTGGAGATACAGTATCCTCGGAGAATGGACAGCTCAGCCTTTCTGCAGTGGACTTAAAAATTGAGCTGGAGCTGAAGAGACTTGAGTTGAAGGCCAGGCGTTTGGAGATAGAGGCCAAGGATAAAGAGTGTCAGAGGAGGCATGAGAGGGGAAATACTTACTCTCTGAAGAGTCATGGAGGTAATGGGGAAGGGAGTAACTGGACCCCAGAAGCACAACAGGTCAGTAAATTTCTTCCACAATTTAAAGAGGGGGGTAATTTTGATAGTTTCATTCATATGTTTGAAAGGGTATGCAAACAGTATAGTGTTGACCAAAGGCTCTGGGTACGGGTCCTGACCCCCTTTCTCCATGGGAAAGATGTAACTTTTTAATCAAAAATGCCTCACTCTGTCTGTTTTGATTATACTGTTGTAAAAAATGTCTTTTAGAATGTTTTAAGCTAATACTTGAAATGTATAGGAAAATGTTTTGTGAGCATAGACGCAAGACAGATGAAAATGTATGTGAATATGTTACTGAGCGGAGCACTTATTTTCATAGCTGGGTGAGTGGATGTCAGGTCAACACTTTTAAAAGGCTGGCAGACCTTTTGATGAGGGAACAAGGGCTTAGCACTTTGCCCGAGGACATGAGGATCTGGTTAGCTGTTAACTTTTATAGCCTCGGGCTGCACCTGAAAAAGGCCCCATGAACTGGTGTTCTAACCCTGTTAACAAGCAAAATAAAATTAAAATTAAAATAAATTTAGTGTAGTTTTTTTTCAAGATGTGGATCACTTCCAACATTCAGGACAAAGAGCAGCATGAAAATTATGAACCTGAATTTCATTCAGTGTGCAGAGGTGCAGTCTATTGTCTCTGATGATCTGAAATGTGCTGAGCTTAAATTGACAGAATAGCTAGTTATCTCACTAATTATTGTCCACGTTTCTCAAGCAAAATCACCTTTTAAATTATGTGGTTCTTTCTATTGCCTTTGTGCATGACATAGGTTGTAAAACAATGATGCCAATCCAGGGAAAAAAAACTTTCACAGCATAAACAATACAGCCTTTCATTTAACTTTGAAAACTCAACTGCTGATTTTTTAACATTTAAACCATTTTTTTAGTAGACACATTCCATCAGAGGTAATTACATCTGTATTTTTAAATGCAGGCCAAAATATTTTTTTAAGTGTGATATTAATATTCATATTAGCTGCAGTGAACAATACAGAATGGATTACAATCAAGCAAAGATTTGGCATTTGCAGGTGCTTAATGTAAGCTCTTTATCATTTAAGAAGTCAGCTGTCTTGCATAAGAAAAGAACATTTGGTACTGGCAAATGATTATCATTGGTCAGAATGATGCTGGAAAAGTTGCAGACAGTCAGGAACAATACAGCAGACAGACTAATAAAGTAATGTCAGTGGTTCTCTTTATACTTAGATTTCAAACATTTAAAACCAGAGCCGACCTGTATATATATATATATATATATATATATATATATATATATATATATATATATATATATATATATATATATATATAGGGACAGGTGGAGGACCATTTCTAGGAACTATTCAAAACCAAGAAACAAAGAGTGTCAATTTGAACAAAAGACTGGGTTGCAGTGAATAATTCTTTTCTAAGAGGACTTCAAAAAGAAGTTTTCACAGCTGAAGGAAGGAAGGTTTCTGAAGCATCTGACTTCCAAGGTTATTGCTGCAGTGGTTTTGTATTACAGTGTTTTTCTTCTCGGCTTCTTAGTAATAATGCCAAAATTTGGAAATGGTATCACTGAGACAAGAAGAATTACAAAATATAGGAATTAATATTTTCTTTATATTATACTTTTGCTTTTCCGGAGTAAGAGGGCAAAGCTTACCTGGGACCTTCTTAACATATTACTGAAGCTGAAAATTTGCTTCTGGGAGATACTGCGTGCTGTAGCATAAATCTCTTTAACTTTAGTTTCTTCCCTCCCACCTGTATTGCAGACTTTTAGCAGGTTGTGACTTCTTGTAAGCACAGAGAAATGGGCTAACACAGCGGTCACCAACCAGATGAAGATTATGTAGAGGGATTGAAATGGCTGATTTCATTTTCTTTCCGATTTATCTGCACGATGCTTTCACAAACCCAAAGCATTGCATTAGATCATCCTGTAAACTTAAATTCTGTTATGTTAATAGCTTAAGATGCTTTCAAAGCTGTCATCTTCTGCTTTTTGTACACATTATAAAGTAGAAAGCATGATAGTAAAGTCTTTAGAAATCCAGGAGGGATTCAGCAACTATCCTCAAACACAGCAGGAAGTTCCAGACACCACAGAAATATAGTAAAGAATCACGAAAAGCAACAGGAGTTATTCTTACTAAGAAGCTAACTATGAAAACAATTTATTTTTCAAACAAACGGTAAAGAGATAGACATTATGCCTTGTTGGCACAATGGTGGTTTCTACAGCCAGATACATATATTCAAAGGGCTGACCTCTGTCCTTCATCCTATATACCAATAGAAATAATCGATCAGTTGTGGGTAGCCTGCAGTGAAATGTCAAATCCATCAAATCACACTGCAATACATTTGTGACATTGCATGGTCCTGACACCTTACATGCAGTAAGGAGCACAAAGCAAACATATATTTTTTGTTGGGAAAGGGTGATAAATGTCCAGATGTGCTGGGGCTTGAATTACTTGGAATATAAGCAATAACACTGAAAATGAATTATAATAATTCAACTTAAATTAACTCAGATCCATGTGGGTAGGAAATACATAGCCAGCATTGTTGACAGAACAAGAAAATACAGTAGGTGATGTTGTAGCCTAACACTGAGCAGAGAGAAAGCACAGAAGATCAAGAAGGGAGAATATGAAAACATTAAAAAAGAAAAGGGTTGTGGGGGTGACTAATGAATAAAAGGTGATGTTGAATGATGCCAGAAGTTTCTGCAAAAGACTAAGTCTGGTGTCAGTTGTGTGTTCTGCTTAATAAGATACATACATATTGTAGACTTAACAAAAATATTAGTTATATTGGATAAGTAGTAGACACTTGTGATCTATGGTTTCAGTGTTTATAGCAGAAAAAGGAAACCAAAGAAATAGTAGAGTCTGCATGTGGACTAGAAAAATGTACTGGGATGGAAAGGATAAAAAGACAGTAAAGGAACGGTAAAGTAAGCTCCTGGACTTGATACTTGATGATGAATCAGAATGTAAGAAAGAAAGTAGATGATTAATGAAGAGGTAATTGAATAGGTGAGCAGTGAGGAAGAAAATTGCAGTTATGAGAAATGTTTATGCATAAGCAGTGATTAGGAGACATCATGCATATGCACATAGGGAGAAGAGGAAAATTAAAGAACTTCCTGTGAAATGTAAAACATAGAAGAATGGAAGGGACAAGGAAATTGTACTTTCCTAGCAATCCCCTTTACAAGTCACACTGTATGGTACATGCAGCAGAAGTAATGACAGGATGGTGTGACCCATACTCCCTGAAATACTATTGGGAAGTATAATGAGGACTGTTATCTGGGCCTATAGGAAAGTAGATTTTAGTGTACAGGAAGCACAGAGGTAATATGAGGATATATAGGGGAGAAAGGGCAGTGGAAGAGCTCTGTGATACATCAAAATATGAACACAAAAAGAACTGATAGCGATCAGGTGAACAGAGTAACGAGGAAGAGAAGACACAGTCTTGGATAAAGGCTAAGGTAGGGTGGAGCGTTTGTATCTGAAACGATGAAGGAGGATGGGCAGATGGTAGTGTGAGAAATATGCCTATGAACAGAGCAAAGAGGGAAAAAAAACAAGAAAGATTATCAAAGAGGAAAAGCAGCTTCAGAGAAATATGTCAAATGACTGTAAGGCGGCAAATGGAATTCTTCATAAATAGTAGAGAATGAAGCAGGATACATCAGACCACTGCATGGTTGAGAAAGAGATGATGGTGGAATTTGGGAATGTTTGTCGTTAAACAGAAATACCGATGGAATTGTTCACCACAGTATTTGCAGATGAATTACAAGGCAGGGTGGCAGCTTTGTAATAGTGCTTGGGTATGGCAGTGGGGAAAACTGACTGCTGATGAAGGATTTATAGAAAAATTAGGAATGGAAATGTAGACACTACACATAGATAAGGTACAGTGTCCCAGTAATAGACTTCCCTGTGTGAAAAAGTGAAATGGAACAGAATGATTCACTGGTGAAGCTGGTAAGTCTTGCTTAGAAAATGAAATGGTGTCACAAGAGTTTTCCTTGCACAAAGATGTAATCAATAACACACCTGCCAGTACCATTTTCATCTCAGATATGACTATTGAAAATGATTCTGTGGAGCAGTTTGGTTGTCTTCCCGAATACTGACTGCCTAACACACGGCAAAAGTATGACCTCAAGAATAGAAATCTACCTCTTCACCTTGAAGTCTGTTCAGTAAATGTCTCATCACAGAAAAGGGCAACGGTGGTCTGTAGTGTGATGCATATGGACTTCAACAATGACTTTAATTATTTATTCTTCTGGTAAATATGCAAATGAAATGGTCTGACTGGGCATTTTAGTGCAACGGACAGGTCACAAAATATAAAGAACATATAGAGTGACCATTTTGTTAATAATGAAGTTGAAAACAGAAAAGCATAACACAATGACACTTAGAATTTCCAATAAACACTGTTAACAATTTATCAGGTAGGGGGTTAAAAGCTTGCTTGAGTCATTAAGACCTTGAGAGATCCAAATGTAAATGTGCCTGCTATCTTCCCATTTGCAAGATTACACAGCCCCACCTTACCATTAATTTTAACAATATCAAAAGCTTATATAGTATGTATACAAGAAAACTGCCTGATAGGAGTGGGGAGAGATTTCCAAAGGAGAGGACAAGAGAAACGAAGTTTCGCTGACTATACTTACATGATCTATAGTGGTAGCTATGGAGTCAGTACCTTGAGAGAAGTAAATATTTCTGCCAGCTACTCTGGAAATAAATCTGGTGCTGACAGGTAAAAATAAATATATATAAGAATATGTATTTATAAAAGTCACAAGAACTGCAACTGGGTTTTCCTTGATGGGGAGCCAGTAAGTCCTGTTCAGAAGCCAGCAGAGGTAGTAGATGAGAGGACAATGTTGTTCTGTAGAAATTGTCTAAAGGTACAGTCGATGACAAAGGCAATATCAAGTCAAATGTATGTCATGTTTAAGCTGTGACCTTAAAACACATCTTCTGATCCTAGTACAGGAATCTAGAAATCAAGTGATTTTGTAACAAGATGTAGTTTGCTTTGTCAGCTTGGGAGCAACTAGATCTATATATTTCCTAGAAGAACCCTTAAGGTCACATTACAGATTAAGATACTTGCAGTCTTAATTTTTTTAATAATATATTTTATATATTTAATATATTTTGTGAATCTTAGATGTCCCATGTGGTAAGTATCATACATTTGTTTTTTTCCCCCATGTTTACTATCAGGTACCTCAGGGTCAGTTACTGGCAGATTGCCAGAAATATTCCTGAAGCTCAATCCTAATTCTTGTAGGAAAATGAAGACCTTGCTGTGGATAATCTGCATGAAGGACTGAGTTTCCAGACTAATGAATTACAGAGGACCAATAACTGATTTCTATGAGGAACTCTGGATGAGACTGTTTTAATGCTGAGAGAGAGAGAAGGAGACATAGAAATGGCATGAGATAGAGACTGCTCTTGCCCCTTACTCTGTCACGCCTTTATTCTAGATAATTTTCTGTCGAGTTCCAAAGTGCTTCCTAAAATCCCACAAGCTTAACTGTTGATTAAACAGTAAATGATTAAAATAATAATAATGATAATAATAATAATAAAATAAAATAATAAAAAAAAACAATCAAAGTTTCGTAGGAGGTCTAAAGTGCCACTTTTCCACAGTTTGTATGACTGCACTATACAGCATCCACATAGCAGTTTGGATTGTGCCCAAATACCAAATCTATGTTCTAATTGGTAATCTTTGATTTATTTCTCCACTGTGTTTCTCAAGTTACTTTTTCTGTGAAATGATACTATGGAGAATATCCAGCATGTCTGTTTAGATGCATAGGGGATTGTGTGTCATCATGGTTAAGTAATTAATTTACACATGTATACCCCCCCACAAAACAAAATAAAATAAAAGTAAAAATATCAACAATTCTGAAACAATTTGGGCTGGGCCGAGATAGTGAAGAAAGACTGTCATAAAGGGAGTGAGGGAATTTAACATGATTCTTGAACTAAATTTAAGTTTGCTGTCCACATACTACCATGCTTTACCAATTTCCCCATTGAGTAAATTGTGGATATACCAAGAAGATCCAAACCAAGGCAGAAAACAGGAACCGTCACTGAATGTAGAACAATGTTAAACTTTTACACTTGTGGTTCGTTTTTTTGTGGTCTGAGCCGTATTTGGCTTTTTAAATCCTTGGAATAAAAGTGGTTTAACATTGTTCTACATTCAGTGACGGTTCATGTTTTCTGCCTTGGTTTGGATCTTCTTAAATTGTGGATATCACAAAGAGTGACATATTTACTTCACTGATGGAGCTATACCCACATGTTAAGCTATATTCCAGAACCTTGCCAGTATACTATGTTCATATTCATCTAGAATATATGTAGTGTGTGTCTAATGTACTCATGGACAATGCCCATTCCCTGAATATGTCCCCCAAGTCTATTGACAGATGAGTCTTAATTATTGTTGAAAATGTGACAAGAGCAGTGTTCCATTAACCCTTAATAAAGGCTAAAAGAACAGGGCTGTTGGCAACAAAGAGTGGACAGAATGAGGAATTATAGGAAAAATGATCACTCTTCCATGACTCATGCCAAAAGAAATTATTCCACAGAAGCCACATGTGTCATGATCCAGCCCAGTCAGACAGGATTTAATTGTTTCTTATAAGAACTACAGTCTCAAACAGAACAGCAAGTGGAAGGAGAATAAGGGCAAATGTATTTGTTATCCTAAGAATTGTCTAGCTGACAACACATTAAAGGCCATAGCTAATAAAACTGGTGATGGAGAGGAAAGTTAGAAAAAGTACAGGGTCACTGAATGAATTAAAACTGTTCAGAAGTGATTATTTCTTATAAAATTTCTTTTAGATGTTTGTCCATACACCAGTCTATTGTTTAATTGCATGTCTGTTATGAAAAAGGAGATTTGCACACAGCAGCTATTGTCTGTTGTTCCCCAACTGTGCTACTAGCAATGAGCAAAAGTTCCTTATTGTTAAAGTCATAACCACTTATTATGTTTATGCCATTTTAATAATCTCACAACAGCCTTTATCCTGAGCAAGACAAACTATCAACTTATAGACTGCTACAGGACAACCTCCATGTTACATGATGATGGTGATGATGATGATTATGCAAGATTACTAAATGTACTTGAGAAACTACTTAAATGCCTTTATAATGGGAGATTTTAACTACCCCACAATAAACTGGAGCACCTATACCTCCAAAGTTGGGTATGACCAGTGATTATTATACTTAATAAATATGGATTCCCTGGAACGGTTATTTAGCAAACTAGAGGACATGATATTCTTGACTTGCTCCTAATATAGTCACTGCATGTACCATCTCTCTAGTTTTCTCTCTCCCTGGTTAAGTCTACTTGTAAACTTGTAATCTGTGGAATCCCTGCAGTCAATAATTCTGAATTCAATGATTTCAAATGAGCAAACATTCTCAAACTGTACAATGAGCTATCCAGATTCACTTGTGACATTACCAAATTCTGCAGCTACATAACTGTTATTCATACAACTGAGTTATATTCCCACACAGGCCAATGTCTGGACCTGGCTTTTCCTACTAGAGCCAAATATAATGGGAAATTTAAAACCACAGTACCTTGGTAGTCCTCCAGCTTAAATAAATTCTATAATAAGAGACCCAAAACTTTTTAAATCACACAATAGACACAAAATCATCATATTAAAGACGCTATCAAAATATTAATAAGAAGCTAAAGGCTAATATCAGGGTTAGTAAGACAAATCATCAATTTCAATTAGCTTCTGAAGCCAACTATAATTATAAGTCACTCTATAGTCACATTAGGAAACTGAGAAATAACATCTAACAGTGTTCTGAACATATTCTAAATGGCAAAAGCCATTCAGACCCAGTGGATGTAGCAAACATGCTAGCAGACAAGTTTAGTACAACCTTTATACCTGAAACAACTAATGCCACAAATTATCAAATCCCTTATACCTGCTAATACCATAAAGGAACACACACTGAAGGTGATCAATAAAACCAAGCATACTATGTCTGTGGCGCCTGATAATTTATCTGGATGCCTAGTAGACTGAGTTTAAATTGCCATTATGGAGCTCCTCCTTAAATTGTTTAACCTAAGCTTAGCAACACAATTTGTCTCTGAAATATGGTAAAATGCACAATGAAGCCCCTACACAAGGATGGCCGCACTGTGGGCATGGGAAACTACAGACTCATTAGCCCGTCTGTTCTGATTTGCACATCCATTGAACACATCATATCTGATGTCATAAACTATGACATCAAAAACTTATAAAGATGGATCCATATCAGTTTAGTTTTGATAAATGGAGATCCTGCCTTTTCAGTTTCGGTAACTTTGTTAGGAAAGTCACAAAGGTCATTCTATTCCCACAGCTTATTTGCATCTGATGAATTATGCAATAGTATGCTCCATACTGGCTTTGCAAATAAGGTAAGTGCCCTAAAAGCAGATCCATATGTGGTGAGATGGATATCCAAGAAGTTGAAAACTCCACATCACTGTGATGACAGATGCCTCCATGGAAATCAGGATGGTACCTTGTGGTGTGCTCAGCATACATTACTGGTATGCATTCTTTTCAGCTTTTAATTCTCTGATTCACAGACAAGGAATCAGGATGTTTGGTTAAACAAATTTGCAGGTGACAACAAATGGGGCATTATTGTCAAATTTCCCTCTGATACCCATTCATTAAAGCAGGAACTAACCCTCATAAACACGTGGTATACAAAAAATGGCTAAAACTAAATGCAAATAAGTATAATATTGTCAGATTTGATTAACAGTTCTCTCCTTCATTGCACATTATAGCTAATACTCTACTCCAAAATGATAATGTTGTCAGGGATCTTGGAATCTTGTTTGATAATTCACTATCCTTCTGTCACAATGTAGAAGTAGTATTCAGACACTCCTTCTTTTTAGCACAACTAACATCTCAATGCATATCATTCAGGTTAAAATAAGTTATCATATCTCTTCGTGTAGACCTAATTAAACCAATTATAGAGAATAACACCTCCTTTAGATGCATTTTTCTAGACATGTTAAGTAACTGGAAAGGCTCCAAAGGTCCCTAATGAGAAGACTGTTGGCCTGAAATCCTTGAGTTATCAGGATAGGCTTGAAGTTGTAAACTGTGTGGGGTGATCTGTGGCTAGCATTCTGCTCCATTAGGGACCCCATCTTCCTTGATATTTTGCGTCTTCACAAGACAGATATCTCTACTAATACAGAACTAGGAGTTTAAATCTCACTAGCACATAAATAAAATGCTATGTGGAGACAAATTTGTTTCCCAATGTCAACCCCCACCTCTGGTACAAACTTCCCCTGCAAGTTATACAAAGTGACAATCAAGCATCCTTCAAATTAAACTTGGATGATGAGCTGCTATGCCCTTTTTGAAGGATGGGGGCAATGCATGAGGCTGTGCATTGGTAAGATATGAATGGTCTTGTGATACAATTGCCTTGTATTTCCTGTGAATTGTCTTTTAGTCAAACAAAGAACTATTGTGCAGTTATCTATTACTATTCAAATTTATCTGCAACAAAACCTTCTCCCCTTAGCAGCTAAACTAATTCTACAGCTCTGATCATACAAGCTCAGGAAGCGCAATCACTCAGCCCCCTTACTCCTTTACAGCTATCTCCAAAACTCACACCGCACTGCACGCATCACTGCTTCTCTGTTCTCATCACGAAACTCTGGGAATCTATTCCTTATCTCAGGGAAGTATCATCTAGTATTCTGGACACAATTAACTCATATTTGAAAACTTGCTAAATACAAATGTTAATGGCCACAATACCTAAGCACAACATATTCTGTCAATCAAATAACTTTCTTACTCTCAGTATTTTTCTAACTGTATATCACACTTACCTTAAGATTTGACTCTCTTGTATATAGAGTATAGTACTTATCCATAATGCACAAGCTCATTTCCACTTCTATTAGCTGTATAATGTAGGAAACGTTCACTTACTGGATGCTTAACTGTATTTACATTATTGTTGCATTACTCTGGTCTTGTTGTACACATTGTATTGCATTGACATTTTTATCTGTATTGCATACTTTAATTTTATTACTGTAGTTTTTCCCAGGTTGAGACTGAAATTGATCATTTGAGATCACATCACCCATGTTAACAAATTCAGATAAATAAATAAATAAACATTGAATTAACTTTTGGCTAGCAGGTATTAATAAGTAAAATGACTTACTTACAGTCCCACAGTAGATAAATGGAAGCTGAGGGAACCAAACCCTGTATTACAGGATAAAGCTCAGTATCAGGTCATAGCTTACCCCTTTACACTAAGCAGCCATTCATGATGTACTGCATTCTCTTTTTGAATATGACTGGAGAAAGAGAAAGATAATGATTTTAAGTGTATTTGTTATATAACTTGAGCATTAATCCAGGCCTTCTTTTTTGGAGAAAGCTCCCCTGCACCCCAGTGGCAGGAGTGTGCAGTTAGAACTTGTCTGGTTGAAGACTACAGGAATAGGGCTCAGTTTTGAGATTTTTTACTGGTTAATTTGGGTAATTTGTTTAAAAGCCTTTTCTGATTGTTTGTAGTCATCTAAAGTTGTTTTAAGTGTATTTTTTACTGTTTGTAGTTGTTTAAAGCTGTTTTAAGTGTATTTTCTACTGTTTTTGCCTTATCTTTTCAAAAAATAAATAAATACATTTCTTGTTTCCCGCCTTTCTAAGCTAGTATAGTCCAGTTTTCAGGCTAGTGCTGAATTCAGGGCTGTGTTACAAGTTTCTGAGTTGCCCATACCTTACTTGGATAGAGGGAAGTTTCTCTGATCACATGTGAAAGAGGGGACCTTTGAGCAGCCATCTGTCCTTGGAGGAGTGGTTCCAGCCCAGAAGTTAGTAGTTTAAAAAACACGTTGCATGGTTTTGTGCGCTGGGCAGCACTGGTTAGTTAGGATTAAATTATTCCCGGCTCCACTAAGTCTCCTCTTCAGTTTTTCACTTGAAACTAGTCTAACTCTCAACCTAAGCACTCAAAAAGCATCCTACAGCCCAGCACTTGCTCAGACCTAATAGCAAGCACTAATATACCCTGACACTTGACTGCACAGCAGGGCAAGGCTCTTTATCCACCACTCACCAACCAAGTGACTAAGCAGCTTACCCTACTATTCAGGCATGACCAAAGGGCAACTTCAGGTGTGCTATCCTGAGGCAATGTTACAACTGCCTCATGTACACAGACAGCCCTCTCCTCCTACCACAAAACACTAACATATGTGAGAGATGCAATTATACAGCCAAACTGGAGGCTAAGGTATCTCCACCCAAGACTGGAACAGACAGTCATGAGGAGAAGGTGAACACTTGCACCACACCTCCAACCTCACATAGACATACTAAACCAGCACTGGCAAAAAATGCACATAAATACACAAAATCATACTCGGAGGCTCTAAATAAAAACCTGCAAATGCATCAGAGAGCTGCAAAGCAGACACCCACAAAACTTGCACCAGACAACACATAAAACACAAAATCAATGTGCCGCACAATCACAGCCCTTAAGGTGAAATAACATACCTAACACACTAGTAATAGGTGACTCAATAGTCAGGCACACTGATGCCCCACTCACTAGGCTGGACAAGGAGAAGGTTACTGTTAGCTGCCTGTCGGGAGCCAGAATCCGCCACATAACACAAGCACTCTGGTCACTCCAGAACAAGTACAAATATGACTATGTCATTGTTCATGTTGGTGTGAATTACCTGAGCTGTACCTCCCTGGACTACATGAAAAGAGGCATGGAAGAGCTCTCTGATCATGTAGCCCAGGCGGGTATGTCCCTGACCCTGAGTAGCATCCTGCCCTCACCAAGAATGATACCTCAGTATAAAGAAAAAATTATCAATTTCAACAATTGGCTAAGCTTCTGGTGTCATTCAAAGGGGATCCAGTGTCTGTCAGCCTGGGAAGACATGCTCGATAAGCTGCGTTGCTTCACAAGAGACAGCTTGCACCTGTCACCCCTTGGCTTTCGAATACTGGCCAAGGCTCTTGCTGCCCCCATAGTGCCTTTTTTAGGCAAGGCTCAAAATTCAAACCCACCTCCGTAAACACCACAAGTAATAAAATGAGGGTTATGCTACTCAACACCAGAGTTTAAATCTCAAAATGCATGCGCTCGAAGCACTTCTAAGTATGGAGGAAGTCGGCATCTGTGCAGTAACTGAAACCTGGTTCAAGGCTTCAGAGAGCACTCCAGCACTACTGGGCTACAACTCATACCACACATAACTGCCACAGAACACGGACCGAAACACAAAATGAGGGGGTGTATCCATATTCATCAAGGATACCCACACCTCCAGGTTAGTGGTGCAGCATGATACCTCTGAGATCATCCATCTGCAACTAACATCGGGAAAATCTGCAATGCAAATTGTGACCTGCTACAGATCACCCTCCATGACCCAGGACCACCACTCCGCCTTTCTGGAGACACTTGAAAACATAAAGGTCCTACCGAACACCCTGATCTTGGGAGATTTCAATTACCCAACCATTAACTGGGAAATCTACTTGAGTACAAACTCCCAGGCTCAGCACTTCCTGGAATTTATCAACTCAAATGCCCTGGATCAGCTGGTAAACTCCTCTACCAGAGGCCACAAAATACTGGACCTGGTCATCACCAACATGGGTGACAGGTGCTCCGTACCAGAGGTCAACCTGTCACTGGTTAGATCAGACCATAAACTAATCACCCTGGATGTCCACACCCCACCACCAACCCCAACCAAGGAAACCACAGTGAAAAACTTTTCTAAAGCAAACTTCACCTTACTTAAGGCAGAAGTGGTAAGTTTCACAGCCCCCACGCTAAAGGATAACACTGCCCAAGATGCAGAATCCTTTACAATTGCACTCTATGAGCACCTACAAGGATGCATGGATCGTGCCATCCTTAACAAAACCAAGACTCACTCCCCTAAGAGAAGGAAACCAGTCTGTTGGACCCCTGCCATAAACAGGTTATACAACAAAAGGAGGAAAGTAGTTCAGAAAAAAAGCAAATCCCAAGAAGGAAAGACATCCCTGATCAGTAACAGTAAGAAACTAAGGTCCCTCATAAAATCATCCAAGGCTAACTTCGAAAGAAAAATAGCCAATGATTCGAAAGATAACCACAAAGCCTTCTTTAGCTATGTCAAGAATCTAAGTGGAAACTCACAGATATGCTCTGAGATAGTGCAAAATAGCACAAAATATACTGAACCTACTGATATTGCTAACATACTGGCAGATAGATTCAGTGCAAACTTCACCTCCCTCTCACCTTCAAAAGGGCCCACAACAATACCGGAAAAGTGTAGTGTCCTGGAAATCACAGAAGCACAGATGAAGACAGCCCTTTAAAAAGCCAAAAACACAGCATCAATGGGGCCAGATGGTGTCCCAGGCTGCATCTTGCACGAACCACAGAACGAACTAACCCCCCACCTAAACATGCTGTTCAACCTCAGCCTCTCCACAGGCTACGTGCCCATAGAATGGCATACAGCAATGGTTATTCTGCTCCACAAAAGAGGGGCCACAACTGACACTGGTAACCCCATAAGCCTGACTAGCCTGATCTGCAAGGCTATGGAGTGCATCATCATGGAACTCATTAACAAAGGCATTGGAAACCTCCAAACACTTGACCCGACCCAGTTCGGCTTTGTTAAGGGGAGATCATGCCTACTAAACCTGGTTGACTTCTTCGAGACAGTTACCAAGGCCATAGATGAGGGAAAGGTGGTTCACCCAGCCTACCTTGATCTTGCCAAGGCATTCAACACCATTCCTTACTCGGGTATTATAGAAAAACTCACCAGCCTGAACATAAACCCCTACGTCACAAGATGGGTTGCCAACTGGCTTACAGACAGAATTCACACGGTAAGAATAGCGGGCTCCAGGTCTGACTCTAAACCAGTCACAAGTGGTGTCCCACAAGGCTCATTTCTGGGGCCCCTACTGTTCGGCATATATTTCTCAGAAGTACAGGCAAACACAGGAGGACTATGGCTAACCAAGTTCGCCGATGACTGCAAACTGGTAGCCATAATTGACTCTCCGGCTGACATGGACATCCTCCAAAAAGGCCTTACTGAGACAGACACCTGGTGTTAAAGTCATGGCCTCAAGCTAAATGCCAAAAAAATGCATAGTCATCCCATTTGGGAAAAACAAAACACCCACAAATTACCACATAGGCGGTAGCCCCCTTAATACAGAAGAGGTAATAAGAGATCTGGGGACCCAGGTAGATAGTAATCTCTCCTTTGACAATCATATTGCCAAAGTAGTTAGGAAATCCTTCTATGTGGCCCATCTAATTACTAAGGGGTTCGCATCTAAAATTAAAGAGGTTCTAGCGCCCCTCTACTCATTACTCATCAGACCCATCATAGAGTACAATGCCCCATTTGGGATGTACCTCACAAGACACTTCCAACAGCTTGAAAGACCACAAAAGCACCTCACCAAGAGGATTACTGGCCTCAAACATTTGTCCTATGCAGCCCGACTGAAAAAACCCTGGCTGTACTCAGTGGCATATCGCTTACTCAGAGGTGATCTCTGCCTGACTTACAAAGCCATGTCCAACTCAGAATTGATGGACATGCTCCACCTAAAGAAATCCTAGTCACTGCGAGCCACGCGCTCTAGTGAGCTAAACCTCGGCACAACAATAAATAGAACATGCTGGAGGGATAGATTCCTGTCACAGAGAACAGAGATTCCCCATGCTATGGAACAAAATTCCTAACTACATTAGGCAGAGACCCTCACTAACACTCTTCAAGAGAAGCCTTGATGAGTGGATGGGTAACAGAAAATAGACCCCTGGGATCACTCCATTGGCTCTGCTTGACAGAGGCTCAGTTAATTAATCAATGGGGCGGCGAAAGCCAACACACTCTGGCTAGGCTTATAAATAGCCTCGGGCAGATAGCCTAGTACCTACCTATGAACCTATGAACCTATGAACTCATACCAAAAATTTTGGCCTCAGAACATGGACTGAAATACAAAAGGAGGGGTGTATCCATATTCATCAAGGATACCTACACCTCCAGGTTAGTGGTGCAACAGGATACCTCCGAGATCATCCATGTGCAACTAACATCAGGCAAATCTGCAGTGCAAGTTGTGGCCTGCTACAGATCACCATCCATGACCCAGGACCACCACACTGGAAAACATGAAGGTTCTACCGAGCACCCTGATATTGGGCGATTTCAATTACCCTACCATTAACTGGGAAAACTATTCAAGTACAAACTCCCTGGACCAGCGCTTCCTGGAATTTATCAACTCAAATGCCCTGGATCAGCTGGTAAACTGCCCTACCAGAGGTGAAAACATATTGGACCTGGTCATCACCAACATGGGCGACAGGTGTTCCACACCAGAGGTCAACCCGTCACTGGATAGATCAGACTATAAACTAATCACAATGGATGTCCACAACACACCACCACCTCCAACCAAGGAAACCACATTGAAAAACTTTTCTATAGCAAACTTCACCTTACTTAAGACAGAGGACATAAGTTTCACAGCCCCCACGCTAAAAGATAACAGTGTCCAAGATGCAGGAACCTTTTCAAATGCACTCTATGTGCACCTACAAGAATGCATGGATTGTGCCATCCCTAGCAAAACCAAGACTCACTCCCCTAAGAGAATGACCCCTGCCATAAACAGGCTATACAATTTAAGGAGGAAACTAGTTCAGAAAAAAAGCAAATCCCAAGAAGGAAAGGCATTCCTGATCAGTATCAGTAAGAAACTAAGGTCCCTCATATAAAATCCTCCAAGGCTAACTTCAAAAGAAAAATAGTCAAGGATTCGAACCACAAAGCCTTCTTAAGTTATGTCAAGAATCTAAGTGCAACTCACAGATGTGCTCTGAGCTAGTGCAAAATAGCAACAAATATACTGAACCCACTGATATTGCCAACATCCTGGCAGATAGATTCAGTGCAAACGTCACCCCCCTCTCACCCCCAAAAGGGCCCACAACAATACCAGAAAAGTGTAGTGTCCCGGAAATCACAGATGCACAGGTGAAAATAGCCCTTTCAAAAGCCAAAAGCACAGCATCAATGGGGCCAGATGGTGTCCCAGGCTGTGTCTTGCATGAACTACAGAACAAACTAACCCCCCCACCTAAACACACTATTTAACCTCAGCCTCACCACAGGCTATGTGCCCATAGAATGGCGCACAGCAATAGTTATTCTGCTCCACAAAGGAGGGGCCCCAACTGACCCTGGTAACTATCGCCCCATAAGCCATACTAGCCTGGTCTGCAAGGCTATGGAGCGCATCATCATGGAACTCATTAACAAAGACATTGGGAAGCTCCAAACACTTGACCCGACCCAGTTCAGCTTTGTTAAGGGCAGATCATGCCTACTAAACCTTGTTGACTTCTTCGAGACAGTCACCAAGGCCATAGATGAGGGGAAGGTAGTTCACACAGCCTACCTTGACCTTGCCAAGGCTTTTGACACCATTCCCCACTCGGGAATTATAGAAAAACTCACCAGTCTGAACATAAACCCCTACATCATGAGATGGGTTATCAAATGGCTTACAGACAGAACTCACACAGTAAGAATAGCGGGCTCCAGGTCCGACTCTAAACCAGTCACAAGTGGTGTCCCACAAGGCTCGGTCCTGGGACCCCTACTGTTCGGCATATACTTCTCAGAAGTACAGGCAAACGCAGGAGGACTATGGCTAACCAAGTTCACCGATGACTGCAAACTGGGAGCCATAATTGACTCTCCAGCTGACACAGACATTCTCCAAAAGGAGCTTACTGAGACGGACACCTGGTGTCAAAGTCATGGTCTCAAGCTAAATGCAAAAAAATGCATAGTCATCCCGTTTGGGACAAACAAAACACCCATGAATTACCACATAGGTGGCAGCCCCCTTAATACAGAAGAGGTAATAAGAGATCTGGGGACCCCGGTAGATAGTAATCTCTCCTTTGACAATCATATTGCCAAAGTAGTTAGGAAATCCTTCTATGTAGCCCATCTAATTACTAAAGGGTTTGCATCTAGAAATAAAGAGGTTATAGTGCCCCTCTACTCGTCACTCATCAGACCCATCATAGAGTACAATGCCCCATTTGGGATGTACCTCACAAGACACTTCCAACAGCTGGAAAGACCACAAAAGTATCTCACCAAGAGGATTACTGGTCTCAAACATATGTCCTATGCAGCCCGACTGGAAAAGCTCCAGCTGTACTCAGTGACATATCGCTTATTCAGAGGTGATCTCTGCCTGACTTACAAAGCCATGTCTAACTCAGAATTGATGGACATGCTCCACCTAAAGAAATCCAAGTCACTGCGAGCCACTCGCTCTAGTGAGCTAAACCTAGCCACAATAATAAATAGAACATGCTGGAGGGATAGATTCCTGTCACAGAGACTCCCCCATGCTTTGGAACAAAATTCCTAACTACATTAGACAGAGCACCTCACTGACACTCTTCAAGAGAAACCTTGACGAGTGGATGGGTAACAGAAAATAGACCCCTGGGATCACTTCATTGTCTCTTCTTGACAGAGGCTCACTTAATTAATCAATGGGGCGGTGAAAGCTGGCACACTCTGGTTAGGCTTATAAATGCCCTCGGGCAGATAGCGTAGTACCTACCAATGAATCTATGAACCTATTTGTGTTGGTATTATTTATTTATTTTATTTGAGTGTCTTTTTTAAAATGCTTTTTTATTTGAAAACAAATCATAAACATGCAATCATAACAGAGTATATTATGAGCAGGAGAAAAATTATTTGTACTGCAAAGGAAGGTAAGCTTACCTCTTTGCATGTTCAGTCATATAAACAACAAAAAGAAAACAAACAAAAAAAGAACAATTTCAATGAAGTAATAAATAATCATTCACAAATTAGTTGGATTGAGGTCTAAACGCATTTCTGTTTGATGGATGAAGGTATATCAATATCTGTTACATACATTTGAGCTAATGTTAGGATTGTGCAAAGCTTTGAGCCTATAATGACATTTTAGCATCTTGGCTATCATGTTTTTAATTGACCTTTCCAGTTGGAAAATACGGTGGATATCCATGTGGTGGTTGCCATTCAAAGCCAATAATATTCTGTCATTGTGAGATTATTGCTTGAATGCCAAATATCCAACATTTATAGTCCATATCACTTGGTATGATTTTTCTTAATGCCCAATCCATTCCTTGTATGATTAACTGCCATATATGTTTCATCTCTTTGCATTCCCCTTTTCTCCTCCTGTCCAGCAATTCTTTCCCTTCCCTTCCCCAGTACCCTGTGAGTAAGCTGGGTAGGTGTTAAAACAAATCTGGCTAGGGAAGGCCAATAGCCCAACTTCAGATTGTTGTGGCAGGCCATCCATTCCTTTATGGATATGTGGCTGGGCATCATACAATTCCATATAGCTAACATCTTGACTAGGACAGGGAGAGGGCTATCCAATACTAGCTCATACAGGTCTTTTAACTTTGGCAGAGTCTCCTTTTGACAATCTCACTCAATCCAAGTTCTGAGCTCATTTGTTTATTTTGCTTTGCATAACCTACCAGTGTTGACTAGCTTCTTTATTCAGTCCCTGAACTGAACATATTGCCACCATTTAAGATTACCTGAGGGGAATCTGCTCTTTATTGGATCCAGCATGATCACCTGATTCTGCTCAAATCCCACGTGTCAAAAATGTATATAATGCTCATCTTCATCCATTATTTGACTGCCTTCAGCTATCTGTTGTTTACTACTAGCTTGTAGGTGAGAAAATTATTTATACTGAACAAGTAACAAACAACTGATTTACATGTTCAACATAAAATATTTTGTCTCATACTTTAATCAGACTTAGAGATACAGGCAGCTGTTGTCTAGCTTAGCAGCAAACATGAATCTGAAACTGTTTGAAATAATGTGCATGTCAGTAATATAATGCATTACAAACATGTATGAAATTCTCCAGGTAGCACATGCTTCAAAATGTCCACAGCAGATATTTGTTTCATGGCAGTTTCAGGAATGGAAGACACATTTATTAGTGGTAATGTCTGACTTGTCATTTTTTTAAGTTGGTTCAGCTGATGGTATACTTGACATCTTTATTTTATTGAGTTTCTATGCTAATTTTTGTGTGTGTTTATTGCCATTTTAATATGGTTTTGTATTTATGCCATTGCAACAGTGATTGCTGGTGTTTTCTATATGTTTTATTCACTTTCTATTTCTTCCTTCAGTGCTTCATTTTTTGTTTGTCAGTTTATGGCATCACTTCATTTGGGAGTTTGGTCTTTCATCTTGGAAGATTTTTACTGGTTTATGTCAGGTAATGCACTCAAGCTGGATTTTTATTACTGTGAATTGAGTTTACTTTGTGCCATAATCCATATTTCTGTTTTGTTTTGTTTCTATTTATACGCACTTAGCAATACATGTGAGTTGAGGAGCTTGTTTCTGCTATTTGCTGTTTTTTATTTATCTACTGTTTTTTTTTTTTTGGGGGGGGGGGTGGTTCTGTGTTTGGTAGTACATCTTTACTAAATGACTTTCCAGATGGAGAAAATTTGGTCTTTGGGGTCATCTGTGAATGACTCTGTAATTATTTCTGTGTTGGAAGAATTATGCATCTTAGATGATTTTACATAGAAATAACAGCCTTATTATTGTTTTAGTTGATATGTACAGGTTTGGAGTTCTAGTCTGGTCATTTTCCAACTCTTAATAAGATATTTAAGTGGGACATCAACTGACCATGGGATAACACAATGAATCTGGGTGGTACAAGGTCAGATCCTTCTGGTCCTATGGCTATTACTCTGGACAGACGTTTCCTGACTTAAAATGCTAACCTCATTAAGTCTAGAAAGAAATAATTTGATTGTACTGGCATTAGGCTGGTTTGTATGGGGAATGACTATAGTCTCAAGAAGATCAGCACCCTTAGCATCAGTTATCTTAGAAGCTGAGGAGGAAGCATTACTACTTAGCTAGAGGAAATGACTTGTTTCTTTATAAAAGCTTTTTTTTTTTTTGAATGAACTTAGCAAAGTGCAAACAATGATTAATGTGTGATGTTTGACTATGTTTTATACTATTTGTAAGTAATCTATATTGATAGAACAAAGCAGCTTATTTTCGGTTATGGGGTCCATATTTTATATCTAGAGATAACTAGGTTTTGTAGAATCTAACATACAGGGTAGATAAGCATATTTAATGCTGAAGGACTTGAAAGGTGCTATGATGTCTAGGATGCCATGGATAAATACAACAACATTTTGAGTGAATCATGAACAGCAAATAAATATCTGAAAAATGTTCTAACTACTGTACTGTATAATGCAAACTGTTTTGCTCTTTTCTAACAACACTTTTCACTTGTTTTTGAATGAGAAAAGTTGCATGATGATTTCATATGGAATCAGATAAGACAGGTGCATCTTTCATCTCCATGGTATGGCAGGACAAAGCCTTGAGTTGGACTCAGATGACCCTAGACTGAGTAGGGGTCTGGGGTATTGAACAGTGCATGAGAAAGTTAAAGAAATTATAGTGTAGTGCTAAATTGCTGCTCTGTAGGAGATGAGAGGATCACATCTTTTAGGGGCACATATACCACAACTTTCTCTTGTTGGAGACTAGTGGATGTAAAAAGAAGAAAAACAAGAAGAAACATTTGCTTCTAAGAAGTATAAGGTTGTTTGATGACTTACGTCAGTTACAGAAGGCAGTAACAGCCTTGTGTTATGTTCATTGCATGCTAATTCCTTGGTCATGTGTGAAAGAGAAAAGTATGAAAACTAAAGTAATAACTTTTTTGAAGATGGCGCCACCACAATAGAGATTTCAGAAGAGTGAGCTGTTGTTGGATGCTGAGATAGTCATCAGACATGCAGGATCAAAAATGAATTAAAAATATAGGATCCATGCAGCATTAGTGTTACATGTGGGAGGGAATACGTAATCCGTCAATAATACTTTTGCTACCTGCTTTCTTATCAGTATGATCGTAGACAGTTATGCATTGGCTTAACATGCAGATAGGAATTTTGCTAATAGCAAAATGATGGTTTAATTCAGTAAATTCAGAATAAGTCTTAAAGACACAGTACCTCCAGGTTATCATTCTGTACATTCCAGGCCTGAATGTTTTCCAGTAGGCTTAATGTTTTCCAATGAAAAATACAGCCATCTGCTAGTCTGAAGGATGTGTGAGGACTCAGAAAGGAGAATCTGCTATAATGACATCATGAGCTTAATTGTGAT
Organism: Protopterus annectens; assembly: GCF_019279795.1. Taxonomy (NCBI): domain Eukaryota; kingdom Metazoa; phylum Chordata; order Ceratodontiformes; family Protopteridae; genus Protopterus; species Protopterus annectens. The sequence goes on along the minus strand of NC_056741.1, from coordinate 572,817,288 downwards.
TACATCGCTTATTTAAGAGGAAGATGTTGAGGTGGTCCTTAGTTAAAATTGTAACACCACATGCTGTCCAATCATATAGCAACCAGAGAAAAAAAATTACAACCCCTGATATGTGATTTCAGTCAATTGTCAGTTATGCAGTTATGCAGAGTTCATCAGGATCAGATAGTTGTGCAATGACAATATTACTCATCACTGTTATACATAATAGAAACACTTAGATATAGTCCTGCTCAGTATATCTAGGAAGTGTCCCTACAGGAAGAATGAAACAGACTCATACAGTGATCTCAAAGTGAGTATGAATTAGGTGTGCCAAATGGGCTAGAATTATGACCTATATCTATACCTATATATATATATATATATATATATATATATATATATATATATATATATATATATATATATATGGGTCTACTTCATTTACCGAAAATACCATAATACTGACTTTCATAACACCGAGCCCATAATCACGAAATCTCACTTGAGCAAACTTTCATTTCACCGTAATGCATATCATCATCTCCTAATGATTATTAATATATCCTAAATCTGTTCTGACAATGGGAATAAATAGTGATTTGTACCTTTTAGATGCTGTACTGCATACTGATGTTAAGATGGAGTATAAGTATCAGGACGTGCCTGGAGTCATCAGTAATGTCTATCAGACTGTTTCATCAGAAAAAAGTAAGGAACTCTTAGTCATAGATAGCTATCTGTATCATCTCAAAAGATTTAGGAATTCCAGGAGATATTGGGGTTACAAATACAAGAGCACATAATAGTGCAAAGGTAGAGCTGTTACAACTGTAGTCCCTAATGGGGATAGATTAGAAAAGTCTGTCACTCATCAGCATGCAGGGTATCCTGGAGAGGTAGAAAAATATACTGTTTGTTATGATTTAAAGTTAGGGCTGAATACATCTGAGACACACCTTGCTTACTTGTGGAAGAAGCATTAGTATCTACCTCTATGGATATCATACACAGCATACCCAACAGGAAAGCACTCCTTCAGCAAATAGATCGTGTTTGAAGGAAAAGGTGTTTGAAAGAAGGTAATGAAGTCTTAACATTACATAACATTGACTTTGATGACTATCCACTTAAAACAGGCAATTTTATCAGTAAAAGAACGACTGACTCTGTGACAGATAACACTGTAGTGGTGTTTACAACTGTTAATAATCTATATGACTTGAGTTGAGCCATCATATGGATAATGGACGGGACATTGTTTAACAAGGGAGTAAGCTGTCATCAACTGTATAGTGTGCATGGTTTAGTTAAGAATGGCAGTTACAGCAAGGCAGTTCCTTTATTTTCCCTAATCTCCAAAAAATCGTTAAAATCTTACAACTTCATGTGGCATTGTATTTTCCATTTATTATCTGAGCATGGATTCAATGCAGTTGTATGTTATGTTCTATGTGACTTTAACGTGGCCACACTAAAGAGTGTTAGACTTAATGTGACTTGAGCTTAGTCCAAAGGTTGCCTCTTTCATTTTGGCCAAAATTTGTGGTGAAAGGTTCATGGACTAGGACAAGCGTCACTGTACAATAGGACTCCATCATTTCAATTAGCTGTGAAAAGTTTAACTGCTCTTGCATTTGTGAAGGAGTGTGAGGTTTATGCAACATTTCAGTTGGTAAAAGATACCTTTCCTATTGAAGGTAGAGACCTTTTATAATACTTTGCGGATTGGTATGTATATGGAAAACAAAGAAAGTTTAACACACGTACTTCCTCATGTGTTCGTTTCCCACCACTATTTCCCATCTTATTTTGGAATGTTTTTGATTTGAATGAATTGTTTCTACCACACACTCAAAATTCTGTAGAAGTGTGGCACAGAAGACTCATATGTTTGCTGGAAGACAGAGGTACTAATCTGTCTGTTCTATTAGTAGTGTTAGGGAACAAGATCGTGTCAATGAGTTACGAGTGTGGATGGCCAGTGGATGTCCCCTTTCATGGAAAAAAAGGAAGATAATTATGAAACATCAACAGTTTGAAACAGTATTAAGGAATAAAAAATCATATACGCCTTTGGAAATTGTGAAGGCTATTGCGAAGTTGTTAAAAATGTGAATTTATACTTTAAAATTATTCATAACATGCATCTGGACTTGAGCACTAGTACGGACTCATGGTTTATACACTACTTTACGGGAAGTCTGTAGTTGTGAATTTAGTGGGATAATACACTTGTGCATGATGATAAATTTTCTAAAATGAGTTACAACATTTGAATCTAGGACGAAAGTATGCTATCTAAGAGGTACAAGTGTTCTGCGGCAAAACTGTTCTGTGGTGTGCATTTCTGCTGCTATTATTACATAATATCTTGAAATGCATAGTGATGTTCATGTAACTGGCTGTGGCAGACGAAACTCGTACTATATATGTATGCGGTTAAATCATTTATGGATATGGAACTTGATGTAAATGAAAGTAATATATGCAAACTGTGAAATGTTCTGCACCTAATGAAGTACTATTTTGAGTTGGGATTCACTACAAGCATTAAGGAATTATACTCATACATCGCTGTTCTTTGTGTCGGAGTTGTAAAAGTCGGTTATGTGATTGTCAGCATTGAGATCGTTTGCTCAAGTGAGATTTTGTGATTATGGGCTCGGTGTTATGAAAGTCAGTATTATGGTATTTCGGGTAAATGAAGTAGACCCATATATATATATATATATATATATATATATATATATATATATATATATATATATCTGTATATCACTGCTGTCTAGCTATCTATAGAGACTTCTCTCTCTCTCTCTCTATATATATATATATATATATATATATATATATGTGTGTGTGTGTGTGTGTGTGTGTGTGTGTGTGTGTGTGTGTGTGTGTGTGTGTGTGTGTGTCTGTGTATCCCCAGATGTTTTTAATAAATACCTAAGCATGAAAGCAGTGAATTTTACAGGGTATAGGAGATCCTTGGGAAGCCTGTTAAAAATGTTAAATACATGTTAAGAGACATCTATAACTAGAATACTTAGCAACTGGCAGGATATAACAGAAGCAGACCTGTCTTTTGTTTTGGACAATGAATTAAGACAGTAATAGTAGGATCAATAATAGCAATGGACAATGGACATGAGTTTTATTGGTGAAGAAGACAGCAGCAAGGAACCAGTGATAACAAGCATTAAAATATATAGAGGTAGAAAAAAGTGAGAGCAAGAGCTGGTATGAGAATCAGATTATAACGTATGGGTCAATGGGCAGTAAGAATTACATTTACATACAGAACATGTACTGCATAGCTGAGTAAAAGGCAGGAATTATGCAAGACGTTTAAGTAGAGGAAAAGGACAGACAAGAATTCTAAGAAACTCAAATATGGGAGGTAGGAAGTGCTATGTCAGTAGCTGTTAGTGGAACTGCTGATTCACATAGGAAACTAATGAGCAAACTCTAAGGTCAATACTTAATACCTTGAGGAAAGGATAAGTAAGATGGCGCAGAAGAGTACACAAATGAAGGACAAGAACCAATAATCCAAAATATCTATATATTTATATATATCTATAGCAATTTATTTATCGAGCTATATAGATAGATGTAGATATTAAATCAAGTTAAATAACTTCAGTCAATCAATTAATTAAACAAATGTCCAGTTCTCTGTTCAGACCAATTGTTTTCAAATTCCGAAATTTTAAAATGTAAACACTTTCTTTACACAATGTTACATCTTGAAAAGACATGCTTCCAACAAATTTAGAAGCTACAAGTCACTGCTACCATTATGGTGCTCTAAAAATAATGACCTGATAGGTTTTCTTTTCTAGCATGTTTATGTCCCTCAGGTGTTACAATTGCCTGTACTTTAATCGTTTTTTTATTCCTTCTATACATTAAAGGTTGTAAACATACTTGAAGTCATATACAACACATCTTGAATTACAAATGTACTTTTCTTGAACTTTAGAGCCGATGCCACTGATGAATGGAAAACAACTCACAATAAAGCAGCAACCTCTGGTGTTCTAATGGCTACACATAACTGCACATCAACATATTTGTCATATTCCTACCTCTTCAATAAGATAAAAATCCTTGACTGCGAATAATATTATTTAGCAAAGAATCATTTTTCAGTAGTTTAACTAAAGAGTCAATCGAAGAATTATATTCTGAAACAAAAATCATATATTACTGTACATTATAATCTGACTTGTTGAAGCATTTTTACTACTGGGCTTAAGAATATAATTAGTATATACAGCACCTTAATTTCTAGACATTGCAGAAATGTTATGATATGCCTTAAAAAGCTAAGGATAAGAATAATCTCTAATGGCAAACAAATTCAAAACGATTTGACTTGCAGTCAAAAAGTCATAAATGTTGAAACTTAATCTGGACACTCTTAACAACTCACCATAAGGGAGATATGTTAATAAGTGGTGCATACCTAATGCCATGAAGATAATATATTTTGTTGTGGACATCCTATACAACCAAGATTCATTTTTGTAATATTAAGTAACATAAAAAGTAACATACCGAAAATCAAGTTGGTGACTGCCAATAAGGATAGAAAAATGAAAGCCATGATTATTCTGATAGAATTTATTTATACCATCTGTCAGCTGATGGGCACCATCCTTGCAAAAAAAAATCAATACAACAAAAAATGCTTACAAACACACTTGTTTAAAAATAAAAACTGTTCAATATAATTATCCTCGAAAAGCTCACATCACAAGACATGCTTAGCTCAGAGCAAAAGGAGCACTCATGACAACACACACTTTTTGAGAATACAGCTGACCATTAAAAACAAATTATTGGTTAAACAAAATTCAGAGAATTCTGCAATGTAATTTTTCCTTTAAAATTTTTAAAATGGCAAAAATATAATCAATGTGTTTGATATTTCTATACAATTGTCAGTCATCGACTATTTAAATGCATTTTCCATCCCGTTGTATTCCATAGTACCAGAATATAAAAGTGCCCAACCCCTTTCAATCTATCTTGCTCGTTTAAAAATAGTGGCTCTCCACTTAGACAGCGAAAACTTAAAGTTACTCACTTTCATATATAACTGCTTAGTGCACACTGCAGTGTTTTGGATAAACCCTTTTTTTCATCTTACCTTTAAACATCTATTGCAAGACAGGAAATAAACGAAGGCTCAAGGACACAAAGTCTCAAAAGCGAAAAAAGTAAAAACAGGTTTATTACTTTAAAGAATAAAAGCAGGCAGAGGCAAGGCTCCAGTTTCTTCAGCTGATTTATTACAAGACACACAAATGATTTCACCACAAGGCTTCTTCAGATGTATAAAAACAGCACTCAACACACCCATACTTATACTGAGCATTAAAAAGTCACATGATTAAAAAGAAAAAACTCTTAAAGACACAAAGAACAATTGTGTTCAGTCCACTGTAAAATGCATGATAAAATATGTATAAACTTCATTACATAAAAACTACATTTCATAGAAGCAATATTACAAAAAAGATATATATATATATATATATATATATATATATATATATATATATATATATACACAAGTACATACATACATACCACATAAGTGTAACAGATTCTACCTACATAATGGTCTATTTTTCAGGATGGGTCTCAATGGTACATGGTCATTAAGACCATATCCTGTGTTAGCTCTTAATCTCACAATCCATTTAGCCTCCAGGTTCTCAATTTGAACTCTGGTATCACCATCCCTCAAGTTATCATAACATTTACCTAATGCCATAAATGTAAAGGTGTGTTGATCATTGGTTTCTTTAACATGTTTTGCTAGAGCATTGAACACACTACCCTTCTTAATATGGTATAGGTGTTCCCTGATCCTATCCCTTAATAATCTATCGGTCTTTCCCACATAGAATTTACTGCATACTTTGCAAGTGGCAAGGTAAACTACATGTGAAGTATCACACCTTGCACTGGTTTTTAGTGTATAAGTTACACCAGCATCTGGATGTAAAAACTCCATATCTTGATTTATAAATTTACAGAACTGGCACCTAGTCCACAGTTTAGTCCCTAATATATCCTCAGTCCTGATTTGATCTCTGGGATTACAAATTCGTCGCCTTAGCGACTTCTTATTTTTAAAAGTAAACTGTTGATGTATTCCTATCAGGTTATTGACTTGTTTATCAGATGTCAAGATATTCCAATGCTTGCCTATGATGTCTGTGTAATATCTTATATTTCTAGAATAGCTAAAACACATTTTAAGTGGTTGTGAGATTTGTAGACCATTACGTAGGTAGAATCTGTTACACTTATGTGGTATGTATGTACTTGTATATATATCTTTTTTGTAATGTTGCTTCTATGAAATGTAGTTTTTATGTAATGAAGTTTATACATATTTTATCATGCATTTTACTGTGGGCTGAACACAATTGTTCTTTGTGCCTTTACGAGTTTTTTCTTTTTAGTCATGCGACTAGTTAATGCTCAGTATAAGTATGGGTGTGTTGAGTGCTGTTTTTATACACCTGAAGAAGCCTTGTGGTGAAAGCGCTTGTGTGTCTTGTAATAAATCAGCTGAAGAAAGTGGAACCTTGCCTCTGCCTGCTTTTATTCTTTGGATTGGTTTTGTATTTCTGCAGAGGCCATTGTTAGAAAAAGAAGACTGGTCATGTACGTTGTTTGAAACACCACTTTGAGTCCTATTACCTTGACTCTGGGGAGAGTTGTAGTTCCCTTCCCTTACTTCATCAATATGGACAGTGCTACTTTGTTGGTTAGAAAAATGTTCTGTTACACACTGATTAAAGTTTCTAACCTGAGCCCCTCTCTCCTGACTTCTTAAAGCCTCTCCTGATTGATCTGAAAAATTCCTAGACTGAGATGGGTAAGCAACACCGTTCTTATAGTCGTTAATATCTCTCTTTAGCTTCTTAAGCTTGATTTCAGTGTTTTTCAATATCTGTTGTTCGATAGAGCTGAACACCCTTTTATTCAAACTTATATCTCAGGAAATCTGGGTGTTCCTTGATTTCCTTATCTAAGCTTGAAATATCTGTTGCCAAACAATCAATAGTAGAGCTGTAATGTTTGAACATTAAACCCATTCATTCTAGACCATGCTTATCAAATAAATTGGTGAGGTCATTGAAAAAAGGCCAAAACTATCGACCCAAGTACAACACGAGGGCGAAAGGAGTCAAGAAGTAGGTAAACAAGTGGAACAAATAACTATTAAACCTACCATTCTCTTTAATAGAAAAGGTGATTTTAAAATGTATAACTTCTCTGACTATGACATTGACCCTAGGCTTTGCGAAGTTTTTAGCAGTCTAACTTTTGTTCCAGATTACCACTTTAGACTTCCTGACACATTAATTGATCTAAAACTTTTCACCCATAAACTCAATTTAAACTTGATGTTTGGTGAGAACAGTTCTGTTAACAACAGCCTGAGAGTGTCCAGTACCTTCAACCCACCAATGCACCTATTGTTGGGTGTTTTTGAACATTTATGTGAATTTGACCTTAGGCACTTGCAAAGAAACAACAAGAATAGTGTTGGTACACTAAACATGGATGCTGGAGAGAGGGATATCCTGAGTTCAACCAAAAGTCTTCCTATCTGTTTTTTTAAAACCAGACAATGGAGGTGGACTAGGAGTTATGAATTTAAGTGACTACAATTCAAGAATGCGTCTGGTCTTGGAAAGTGGTATTCATGCTGAATCCAGTGTCAGTGAGATGAATGGGGCCTATAAAAAGGTTCATTGTTTCTTAAATTATTTATTCATCGAAGGTATGATAGACATGGACATATTCAATTATTTATCTACACCTAACCCTAAAATACCAACATTATTTGGGTTGCCAAAATTGCACAAAGACCAACAAAATCCACCCATGAGGGCCTTAGTCAACTCCCGGGGGTCTAACACATATGCAAGTGTGAAGTACATTGATTCTATCTTGAAGAAGTATGTCAAAAAAGAAGAACAAGTTTGCAGAGACTCATGGGCATTTCTAACATCCATTAACAACATTGAATATGATGATTCTTTAATGTTCTTAACAGTAGACATGGTTGACTTATATTTCTCTATTCCCCATGAGGAAGGTATGGAGGGGGTAGTCGAGATACTATTAGTGCATAGGGCCAACAGTAGAGAAATTAGGTTATTTCAAGAAATTATGGAAGTTATTCTGACTAACAACTTTGTAATGTTTGACAACACAATTTACAAACAACAAACTGGTGTGGCTATGGGTTCACCATGTGGGGGGAGCTATGCTAACTTGGTGCTGGCTAGCTGGGAACATAAAAACATTCTTTCAGATAATGAGTGGTCTGACAGAATAAAGTCGTACACAAGATTTTTGGATGACATTTTTATACTGTTTAAGGGTACTGTATCCGAATCTCAGAGTTTTGTGCAACATCTTAACAGCAGCACCAGTTTTTTCAAGTTCACCCACACATATCATGAGAATTCCATTACGTATTTAGACATTGAGTTAAAAAAGAACATAGAAGAACAGCGCTATGTAGCCAGGATCTACTGTAAACCCACATATTCTAACACCATGCTTCACTACACAAGTTGCCATCCTATACATCAGAAAAGATCTGTACTTAAAGGAAAACTTATCTGTGCAGCAAGGATGGTGACTGATGAAGTGACTTTCCTTGAAGAATGTGAAACACTTAGTTATGTTTCTAAAGAGAGGTTACCCAGACACATTGGTCCTTGATTTAGTAAATGAAGTCATAAACAAAAGGAGAGAAGAGTTTTATACCAGACGTGTTGGAGAAATTGGGTAATTCACCATATTTTATTTACAGGAAGAACAGGAACTTGAAACAGATCTTAGAAATGGAACCCCAGACCTGTAGTAGATCTGGTGGTACATTTAAATGTGAAAACTGTAACTATTGCAGATATATAGCAACAGGGACAGAATTCACAGCAGGTTCCTTTAAGGTAAAAACTAAGGGTAGATTTAACTGTAACTCTAAATCCATTGTCTACCTGGCTAGTTGTGCAGCCTGTCCAGCATATTATGTTGGTAAGATGGACAGAAAACTAAGAGAGAGGATTTATGAGCACACATACCATATTAGAAAAAAGTCACCTTCTAATGCATTGGCAAGGCATTGTGCAGAAAACCCAACACAACATCACTTTGGAGTGATTTGTCAGGTTACTGTTAATCTAAAAGGGGGTCCTTATCATCTAATTTTGGAAAGACAGGAATTGATTTGGCAACTGTGTCTCAACTCTTATAGCCACCCCCCCCCCCCCGGTTTGAATGAAGTCACTTCCATTGCCTGTATTCTGAAATTAAAGAGCCTAATGCGCCTGACAGGTCTTTTGTTAACTAAGTCTTTTAAACAGCTCTATTTGTAGTTGAGTAAAAGAATTCAGGTTTTTCGCTTCATGTTTTAAATCTTTTAAAAATATGTCTCATCTTACATCTAAGCTTACTTCACCTTTGTTGGTGATTTGTGAAAGCATTACAGTTGAATCGATCAACACTGGTTAAAGCTGAAATTGCAGTCTCTTATTCTATTTTATTTTGAGTGCAGCGTTCTTTTAGTCCACTTGGAGCGCTCTGATAACTCATAACAATGTGTATATAAACATTTACATTTATATATATTTTCCATAGTTTTTTCATCATTTTTTATCACATATTTTAAGAGTTACACTCTGTCCACCTAAATGCAGTGATTTAATGTCTTTATTTGTGCACAAAAGCAGCTATACATTTTTGTTCTTTACAGGTTTTCACAGTTGCTGTTTTTGTATTTGACTTGTTGCTGATGTCATGTGTCCAAGCTTAATTACTTAATTACTTATGCAATACCATTGGTTAATGTTTTTTGAAACCACCATGTGGTCTGTATAAAAGTGAGCACTTGTGCTACTGTTGTAGGTCTGAAGAAGTCTTCTAAATTAAGATGAAAAGCGCTTAACCGTTTATTTTTGTATCAAACTGTTTAGTTGCAAAGTAATAAACCTGTTTTTACTTTTTTCGCTTTGGAGACTTCATGTCCTTGAGCCTTCATTTGTTTCCTGAGTTGCAGTTTGGATTTGTTTGTTTGGATTACACAATCTATTGCATGACCACTGGTTATTGAAAAGACCACATTCTGCCTATCAGTAGTCATCTTGGGATTAGTGCTTCTGTTTTCTCCTGGTGATAGAAGGAGTACAGGGACATTATTTCCTGGAGACTGCTGATCACCAGAAAGCCTAATAACTTCTTTATAGGTGACAGCTTGGAATTTGTGCTTATATTCTGGTCCTGGTGTGAGAAGGAGCAGAGTGCATTGATTCCTGACTGTTTCTGGTTGGAGAGTGAGTGTCTGTGATTAACATTCCTGATTGGTCTGGTTGCTATTTAAGGCATCAACCAGGAAAAGACTACAAGCCTACTGATCCTTGTCTCATCTTGGACAAGACTGTGAATCACCAAACAGGCTGTGGCCTCATTCTCATCTTGAGATTGGTGCTAACATTTTGTTTCTGGTGAGAGAAGAAGCAAAGGAGCATTCTATCCTGGGTTCCTATCATGTAGTTGAACTTTTACAAATTCAAACCTCATATGGTTGAGACCATAAGTTTGAATTTGTAAAACGTCGAGCATTTGAATGGAAATCTCCATAAGTGGAGGTTTCCATTTTTTTTCAATGGGGGTGGGGTGTGCTTAAAACAGTTTATTTTGTTTTCTTTTTTTTTTTTTTTTTTTAATACATAGTCAAAGTTTTGTAACTTTGAACATAATGGTTCGAACGTTACATGTTCAAAGTTATAAGACTTCGACTATGTGATATAGACCCTTGTATCCCAACAGAGTGAAGCTGTGGTGAGACAAGCATTAGTAGTAGCCAGGCAGTAACCATTCATGCAACTCCCCTCTTTTCATCATTCTTGACAAGCTAATTATTTGTTTTCAGTAAGTACTGCTTGGTTTGTTTCTAACTTCAGAATATCTGCCTAAATACTTCAACCTTAAATTTTCAGGGTTATGTATTAGTTTCCCTCAAGTGTTTGGCAGTGCTCTGTACAGACTCAAAGACCATGAGTCACATTTTTCCTGTAAAACCACAATTGAAATTTCTCTAATACTTAATTTCCCATAGGGCAACTAGTTTGCATTGATAAGCACTGTCCCCATAGCTGCAAACCAGATACTCCTGACCGTGATTGATATTCTCACTCCAACTATCTAATCAATAAAAAAAGGGTCTGCTGCCATGGATATGAACATTCCTACTGTCTCTGTTAGCATCTTGATGGATATGGGCATCCTGGGGCAATGTAGAAATTGCCTTGTGTTTACTGACAATTAGTTAATTCTAAAACAAACTGATATTGTATGTGAAAGCTGTATTTACACAATCTCACTGGAGGCAAAGCTTTCACATAAAAGTACTCCTAATTTGAATACGGTTGTCAGTAGTAGACATGCTGCACCCATCATGCACAATTCAAAGTAGACATATCGACCCACATATGCTGAGGCAATTAAATGTAATCTTCCTAAACCACAAAGACCTCCCAGACAAAGTACACATTACAACTACCCTCAGCAGTTCAAAATGCACTCTTTCAAAACAACACCCACATCAACACATAGAGCTACATCTCATGGAGCCTATACCTCTAAGCCCATAAGGCAAGCCACCACACAATCCAACATTCCAGTCATTGGAGACTCCATCATGAGAAACACTAATGTCCCTCTCACCAGACTGAGTCAGGAGAAAGCCACGGTCAGTTGCTTATCAGGGGCTAGGATCCACCATATTAGACATGCACTCATGTCATTGAACCACAATTACCAATATGACCCAGTCATAGTCCATGTTGGACAAAATGACCTGAGATGTACCTCTCTAGACTATATGAAGAGTGACATCATGGAGCTCTCGGAATATTTGTCTCAGCTGGTATGAGCCTAGCATTGAGCAGCATTTTACCTTCTCCAACGATGATGCCAAAATACAAACAAAAGATGACTGACTTTAATAATTGGCTTAGTTTTTGGTGCCATTCTAACGAGGTGCAATATTTGTCATCATGGAAGGAGATGGTCAACAGACCATGCTGCTTTTCCATGAATGGTCTGCAGCTCTTCCCCCTTGGCTTTTGAATATTAGCTAATGCATTGTCTTCCCCCATAGTACCTTTTTTAGGCAATGCCAAATTGAAAGTACTTCCAACATAGTAAATCAAAACCAAGAAAATCTAAAAGTATTACTGCTCAATGACAGGAGTCTAAACAAAAAAACTCCACTCCCTAGAAGCTCTCTTTACCCTAGAGAAAGCTGACATATGTTTGGTCACTGAGACATGGTTTATCAGTGCGGAAAGTACACCAACCATGCAAGGTTATAATGCTTTCCACATATTTAGGCCATCTACTTCACAGGCAGGGACTAAAGGTGAAGATGTCTCTTATTTACATCAAAAATAAATATAGTTCAAGGCTGGTCAAACAGGGCAATGCACTTGAGCTGCTCCATGTTCAAATCATCATAGGCAAAATCCAATACCACTTCCTTGCAAGCTATAGGTCCCCTCTATGACCCAGGAAACCCATACCATTTATTTAAACTTATTAGAAACACTAACCATCCAACCCAATACCATATTCATGGGTGACTTTAAATATCCCACTATTAACTGGGAATAATATACAACACCAGACATACATGCCCAGAACATGCCCAGAAATTCGTGGATTTTGTAAACACAACCTCCCTGGACCAGATAGTCAATACACCAACCAGGGGTGCAACCATACTGGATCTGGTCCTCACTAATATGGGTGAGTGCTGCACACCCCCTACTGTAATACCTTCCCCGTTAAAGTTACACCACAAAAAGTCTCCTTTGATGTAAAAATAAAACCTGGAACACCAGCTAAACCTGGAATATTCAGGAACTATTCTAATGCTAACCTCCTGCTATTAAGTGAGAACCTGGCAAAATTACAAGCCCCATAAACCCTGAGAACACTGCTGCCTATGCAGAACTGTTCACAGAAACCCTTTGCAAGCATTTTAATAGCTGCATAGAGGCAGCTGTACCCACCAGGAAGAAGTACAGAACTAACTCAAAAAACAAGCCACCCTACAAAATCAATAGGCTGTATAACAGGAGGAAGAAAATCATGGCAAAAATTAGGAGGTGCAGTACCCAGCAGGATAAAAGCACTCTCATCTAACTAACCAATCAACTCAGAGGACAAATAAAGTCTGCCAAACCCAAATTTGAGGTTGGTTTGGCCTCCCAGGCCAAGGACAACTACAAAGCATTGTTTAGCTATATTCGCAACCTCAAAGGCAATACACAATTGTGTGTAGAGCTTATTCTAAATGGAGCCACCTATACTAAGCTGGAAGATATAGTAAACCTTCTGGCTGATAAATTCAGCTCCAACTTTACCCCTCTCTCTCCTTCTCAACCTTCCCCTCAGGAAATATCATTAAATATAACTCCCCCTACTATCACTAGGGAATGGGCCCTAAATGCTCTCTCTAAGACGAAGAACACAGTATCAGTGGGCCCAGACAATATCCCAGGATGCCTACTAAATAGCATGAAACATGATCTATCAGGGCCTCTGGAATTACTGTTTAATTGTTGCCTCTAAATAGGCTGTGTGCCTCATGAATGAAGAAAGGCAACAGCCATCCCTCTGCAAAAAGGTGGGCCATCTACGGACCTTGAAAACTACAGACACATAAGTCTCACCAGTCTTATATGTAAAGCCATGGAAAGAATTATGAAGGTGATCAATAGAGATATAGTAAACCTGCAGACAATGGACGCAATCCAGTTTGGTTTCATCAAGGGCAGATCATGCCTACTTAACCTGGTGGACTTCTTTGAGAAGGTTACCAAAGCAATTGATGAAGGCAAAACCATTCACACTGCCTACCTTGACCTGGCCAAGGCATTTGACATAATACCCCACTTGGGTATTGTTGACAAACTCAAGGGGTTAGGTACAAACCTGCATGTCACCATGTGGATAGCCAGCTGGCTCACAGACAGGATCCAAGAAGTTAGAATTGGGGAGTCCACTTCTACATAGAGGCCAGTCACAAGTGGAGTCCTTCAGGGATCAGTCCTTGGACCACTTCTTTCTGGCATTTACTTCTCAGAAGTCAAGGCCAATGTCAGTGGTCTCTGGCTGACTAAATTTGCAGCTGATTACAAATTAGGAGCTGTCATTGAATCTCACACTGACACAAAGGCTCTCCAGGAGGGTCTGACACAGGCAAACAACTGGTGTCAGAGCCATGGACTAAAACTAAATGCCAAGAAATGCATAATAGTATCCTTGGGAAGTCATCCATCCCTGGTAACTATCATATTGACAGCACACCCCTTAGAGTTGACCCAGTAGTAGGGACTTAGGGACAGACATTGACAGTTATCTAGCCTTTGACCATCACATGTCTACAGTAGTGACACAGTCATTCTATGTTGTGCAACTTATAAACAAAGGTAAAACATCTAAGTCCAAGAAAGTTATTTTTTCACTGTATTTGGCATTCATCAGACCTATCATTGAGTACAATGTCCCCTTTGGCATGTACCTAATCAGGCATATCCAACATTTAGAATGTCTACAGAGGTTCCTCACTAAAATGTCCTATGCAGACCGCCTCAAGGCCCTATCCCTGTATTCTGTCTCCTACAGGCTTTTGAGGGGAGATCTATGCCTGGCATACAGGGCATTGTCAGACGCCACTCTGATGGATGTCCTGTATATCCACAAAACAAACAGCTACAGAATTACATGTTCTAAAGATTTAAGCTTGCCTGTGATATAAATAGGACCTGCTGGGGAGATAGGTATGTATCCCAGAGACTACCCCATCTATGGAACAGGCTCTCTATCCATGTGAAGCAGGGTTTCTCCCTAATGCAAATTAAGTGTAACTTGGAAAATTGGATTGGAAACCAAAAATTCATCCCTGGTTTGTCACCTATGTCTCTAATGGACACAGGTAACTGGTAAATGGTTAATCTCCCAGGCCCATGCTTATACTTATCAAGGGATTTGGGATGCATGGCTAGGCCTAAAAAGGCCCTTGTGGTTGTTAGCCTAGTAAACACCTATGAACCTATAATACATTCCTTCAGTCCATTTCACAGCAATAATTTTATTTAACAGATCATACAGATGGCTACTATATGATGGTACACAAACTACCTTATGAATTATGTAATGGTTAATAATACAGCCTGTGAAGATAGGTGAAGACTGCCAGCCTAGCCAGATAGAATTTTGTGGATAATTCTGCCATTTGTAAATATTAATGTAAGCCACATGTGTGTTCTCTTTGCTAAATGTTGAACTTCAAAAATGTAACAACAGTGCACTTTGCTGTAAGAAAGCTGATAGGTCAAGCATTGTGAAATTCTTTGATCTAAAACTTGGTGCCAATATGTCTAGAGGAAGGCATTCTGCCTATTGTTTTGAGGCCAGAGTTAATGGCTAGAATTTACATATATATTTTTTTATTGCACTGGCTTCCTGACCAGCTGCAAGATCAAAAGTGCTATTAACCTCTGAGTTTCTGTTAGCCTGGGAACCAGAAAGAAATTATGTACTCTGAAATGAATTAGTGATACTGTGTTATCAATTTAAGGACAGAAAGAATAAGAGCATCTAAACATTTGTCTTGAGAACATCCAACTCACCAGCACTGTCTTGCTCTATATGTAAGTTTATTTTAGAACTGTGTTTTCTCTAAGATATAGCTAGGAACTAGGAAGATTAGATTAGTTTTTTTCCTGTATTGATGTCAGAACTTTTCTACTGTATTATTTTAAGTATTTATCTGTGATTTCTGAACTCTTAACTAGCACTGTGTAGTAAGAAGTATTGTCTTGTGCTTTTATTATTAAATATTTTTAAACCTTTCAACTGCGGCTGTTTTATGTATAGTTAATTTAAGCTCTATAGGACATAGTGTGTATATAGCGATACAGGCCAAGCCACTCCAATAAGCTTTGACTGTTCAGTTGCACTTACCATTTGGATAATAATATTGCACAGTATAATTGGACATGCTTTCATAAGGGCCTTTTAATGGTACTACAGTATAGTCTGGGTTAAAGCGGCACAGCTGGAGAGCCTGTGCCAACCTTAACCAGGAGTATCTGTGTGGTTGTATATAACTCTTATCTCAAAGTGTGTGTGTGTGTGTGTCAGCTACTTGGGCAGGGATGAGAAGCACTGGTTGGACAGAAAGGGTGCTGGAGGTTTTAGCTTGCCCACTAGGCTGAGATCTAGACCCTATAGCTGTGCCAGTGGGGAGTCTTATTGGGGGACCTGGAAAGAAAGGGAGAAACCAGCCACAGACTGACTGTAATCTCTGTGTGCACTTAAGGGAAATTGTACTTTACTATGTGTATTAGTTATCCTTTCCTCTTCTAGGAGACGACCTCCCTGGTGTTAGTGGTAATGATTGAGGCTCCTTGATTGCTGGGCCAGTTTATGGTGTTAGAAATCATGCATAGTACCATGAGAGGAGGTGATTTGGTTAATAGAACTGAATCTAATGAACAAAAATGGATTATAAGGTTTCAGGCAGACAAATCCCTAGGCCTGAATAATAGAGTTTCTCTAAAGCCGTTCCTCGAGGCTAGAGCTCTTAAACATTAACTTTTAATCTTATTAATGAATGTTTTTATCATTGTCATTGCTATGTTAGATTGTATTTGTATTAATTATTTTGGCAGTGTGACACTTCTAGCAACATTCACTATGTATTATATTATATATATATGTGTATGCATACACACACATACATATATATTTTTGGTAACAATCTGTTGCTTATATGTCAGAGATTTTAGTATCATTCTTATTTATGTTTTTACATTTTAATGTGTTAATATCACTTACCATGAGCTACTTTTTCACTGTGATCCAGTACTTTAGAGGTTAAATATGTACCTAAGTCATTAGCCTAGCTGATTGGCTCATTTGAATGTATGAAAGCAAGTTTTTTATGCTATTTCTCATTCTAGTCTGATGAAGCAGATGATATCTGTGAAAGCGCTTACTTGTTTTTCCTTGGAATAAATTATTTTCTGATATTTATTCAGCCGGGTGGAACCAGTGTGTTTTTTACCCAGTTTTGATTGTGATCTCTGTGTGCTCTTAAGGGAAATTGTACTTTACTGTGTGTGTGTATTTATTATCTTTTTCCTATACGGACGCCCCTCACTGGTGTTAGTGGTGAGGATTGAGGCTGCTTGATTGCTGGACCATTGCATAGGTGTCACACAGCCAATATTGCACAACAAACTATCCCTAGTAATTTAAATCAGGTGAGCAGGGGAATTAAGAATACTCTTGTGTATTTTGAGAATACAATAAAAAACAGGTAGTTGCAGCATTTTCTGGAAAATAGAATTGAAATTTTTCATACTAAAATACCCTACATGGATACCCTTATCAAGTAATTGCTTAAAAAGAAGCATACGAGCTTCATAAACTTTTTTATAATTATTTCATTAATATGTCAGTCTTGTAAATGTATATATATGGTTCTACCTGACATGGTTGACAGCTCATATGACTGAAAGCTCACATGGTCGACAGTTCATTTGATTGACATGAATTTGCCCCCCTCCTCAATGTTGTGCGACCTTGGAGTTGATATATATAGTTGGGGGGGTGGGGGGCAGAGCCCCCCACATTGGGGGTGGGGGGCAAAGCCCCCCACCTAAAATTCATGTCAATCAAATGAACTGTCGACCATGTGAGCTTTCAGTCATATGAGCTGTCGACCATGTCAGGTAGAACCATATGTGTGTGTGTGTGTGTGTGTGTGTGTGTGTGTGTGTGTGTGTGTGTGTTTATACACTTTCCTTACAGTACCATCTCTACTGTTTTGCTGTCACTTTACAGTTCTCAAGATTACATGGTGTAAGAACTGAATGGATTGTATGAATCTGTAAGATACTATAATGAAGCTGGAATGAATATCTGTATCTTATAATTACCCGGATCTGTGCTGAACAAGCTCCAAATATCTCAGTTTCCCCTTTATGGGCTAAATCTTCATGTACCTTTCAGAATAAAAGTCTGAACACAAGATTTGCTGAAGGTAGTTTATTATGTCATTGATGTCAACAATATCTGAATCTAATCTTACTGTCTAAAATAACTGTTGATAAACTGAATTAGACCGAATTATTCTGTCCATAGTTTCTTCAGTCATTTTACTATCCTTAGCTTCTGTATTCATAATTGTTCTTTTGCTCCTGAATGGCAGAATTAATTCTGACTGACATGCTTTCTACAGTTTTTTGAATGCTGGATATTTGATCTGACTACTGCCCTCAGTCTTGAGTGTTTTTGCCGAACATCTGCTGACTGTACTACAGTGACTTTCTATATATCAGTCCAAACTAACTTACTGACTTCTGTGTATGAAGTATCTCTCCTAATAATACAAAATCCTGTAAATTTCCTCCTAGTTCTACACGTCTCTTTAACCTTGGTTTCCAAGCCTCATGCTATCTAAACAAGATCTGTTTGTAGTCAATGTACTGCATATTATGTTAGCACATTTTATTCTTATCAGTATTCTTGACTGAAGGTTATTCATTTATATCCTTTTCTTAAACATTCCTTTCTATTGAAGCTGTCTTCACTGAAACTGCATGTAAAATATAAAATATAAAATGAAGATATCCGCCTGCTTTAATATGGCTGCATTTCTAGGCCTATGCAAAGAGAATCCCATATTTATATCTAATAAACTACATTTAAGTGAAACATGATCTTATACATAGGCTTTCTGATTCTTGACAATGCCATCCCAAGATTCATGGGGTGACATGGTAACAGAAAGCTTGTAAAATGATTTGTGAGATTCACCAACCTCCCCCACAGGAAGTTGGAAGCATGGTTGCTTTAAAAAGAGATACTGTGGGATGCTTGTTTATTTGTTTATTTATTTATTATTTAACCATAAACAAAACCAGCATTACACAACCCTCATATACGGTACACCTGTTTCTCCTGGTGGTTGACCCATTTTCAAATATCTAATTAATTAACCCCCCCCCCCCAATTTATACAGAATGTGCAACCCAAAGCCAGGAGTTACAAATGTAATTTTCATATATTAAAACGTATTTATGCTTTCCATCATTTTATATTCAAGGCCTTCAATACCACAATTTTAATTTCTGGTGTCACCCAAATCCATCTTTATAAGAAGAAACATGCACTTAATTTATGTGTCTCTAAATCATTGCTCCCTTTTAAGGTTATAATACTTTAGGCAGCAATCTGCTACCTGGCCTCAAGTTTCTTCTTATGAAATCTACTAGGTCTATATTTCTTTCTTAGTTAAATGCACCACTGCTTCTAGTGCTAAAAATTCCTCAGTCTTTGGTTCCTGCTCCTGCTTCTACATTTTGGTGATCTCTTTCTTAGCTAGTATCAGAATTAATGAGAGAAATGTTTTTATATGTTTTGGCTTTGGTGATTCTCTAACCCAGTTTATTAAATATTCTCCTTCTTTCAAAACCTACTCCTGACCTACCATCTTATGAAAAAGCTGTTAAAAATCCTATTTATACCTGTTAAATTTTCTACAAGACCAAAAGATATGCTTCTAATATCCTAATAGTTCTTGACTGCATCCCCAGTATACAGAACTAGAGCCTTGGAACATTATATGCAATATTCTGGTGTGTAAAAGTAATTATGCAAGCACATTCATGCAAAAATCCAAAATTTTCTAGAGTTTGTAGTAATTCTAGGAATCATACAGAACTATAACCAAGTAGAAAAGGAAGGTGCCAGCTGAACTAGTAACCAAATTAAAGCACCCAGTCAACAACGAAGGATCACAAAAACGAAGGTTTAATTGGGCATAGAACAAAATGAACCACAGTACACCAAACAATGTTGTTTGGTGTACTGTGGTTCATTTTGTTCTATGCCCAATTAAACCTTCGTTTTTGTGATCCTTCGTTGTTGACTGGGTGCTTTAATCATACAGAACTCCCATCACTTTTCCTATGTAATCCCTTCTTTAAACATCTTCTCTCACATTAACATTTTTCCTCATTCTTTATCTCCTTCCTTCAACAATGTCTTTAAAAAGCTGCTATCATCCTCCTCTGAGGAGCCGTATCCATTCTTGCATCTATCGGTTTTGCAATTAAATCTGACATTTGAACTTTTCTTCTTTCTCACCCTCATAACTTTACAAAATATTAAATGACCCTCTAAACTCTTATAATTCCCTTCCTTTTAGTGCATATTTATCAAGCTGTTCTGCTCATTTCATCATTTCCCCCTTATTTTTATCTGTTCCTATTAACAAAACTTTCTAATCCTCTTGCACTACTCTTTTGGTAGTGTCATAAACACTTGAGATTTTTTGTCACAACTCTGTGGGCCAAAGTTTGAATTTCTAAGTCCGATATTTAGTCGTCCTTAGATATTCTAAGATATGGGTGCAAATCATCAATAGATAAATATTGTTACCCCCGATTGGGTCTCCAAGGCCCAAAGATGTACCCTCTGTATCATTTTTTGGACCCTTTTGTCTCAATAGCATATCCTTCCATTTAGCAACAAACTCCACATTCTGTAGTAAATAAACTAGTGTCAGTTATGCAATTCTATTATAATTATATAAATATGGATGTGCAAGACTCCCTTCCTCTATTGACAGAATCATTTTTTCCTGTCACCTCTCGGTTGCCTATCCTTCAATCCATATTTCAGCATTTCTTTCTCTAGCCACAACCAAAACAGTACAGCTGGGTACTGCACAAATACTTTTGATTATAAAGTATCAGGGGAAGAATAAACAGTTTTATCTCTTGTATGATCTGATTCAGATCCATCCTTTGAAATTTCCCTTTCCTTGTCAGTTCACCAATCTCTCTTTTTGAGTCTAAGTCTCCCTATGAGATTCACCTGTATTCCATACTACCAAAACACCCAAGTATTGTATCTTGTTTCCATAAGTAAGGATATTCTTCTAATAATAGGATGGTGCATAATTCACACATAGCTTTGTTTTTTTTTCCTCATTGGCTTTGTAAGCAGAGACTTGAGTGACTCGTGCCAGCAAAGCAAAGTCTAGAGAAATCTTCCTCTGGTTTAATGATATATAAAATAATGTCATCTGCATACAGGGCTGATTTTTCTTCCTCTCCCCTGAAATCCCATCCACTAATGCTAGTGCCATATTATTTGTGCCAGTAGTTCTAGATACAGGGCAAAAAGCAAGAGGGATATGGGACAACCATGTCTAGCGCCCCTACCTATCTCAAACCTCTCCATTAGTCTACCATTAAGTCTCACTACTGCTTTGCCCTCATATACAAGTAATTGAAGTAATCTGATAAACTTTATTGAAAGCCCATTACTATCATCACTTCTCACAAATATGCCCAATGCACCCTGGCAAAGGCTTTTTCCACATCTAGTACCAAGAAATTTAAACCTTTTTCTGTTCTTTCTGCCTCAAAATGTAACACTTGTGCTCTGTGAATATTATCAAATGTTTGCCTGCCTTTGATAAAACCACATTGATACTGTCAATCTAGGGAGTATTTTTGCTAATCTACATGCTAAGATTGCTGCAAAGATTCTATAACCAAGATTGAGTACTAAGACTGGGTGGTAGATGTTAGGATTAGTAGGATCTTTCCCTTCTTGTAATAGTACTGACATTACTGTCTTCTTCCAAGAATTTAGGAACCCTTAGTCTGTTAATGCTGTATTAAATGTTTTCTGCCATCATGGAATATTTCCTTTTTAATTCCTTCCACAATTCAATGGAAAATCCATCTTCTCCTGTTACCTTCCCATCTGCTTACTACCCCATACAATTTTCAGTGTCTTCTATTGCTATCAATGCTAGGAATCTTTGACCTTCAACTTCAGTCATTTTAAAAAAGATCCATATCCCTTAAAAAGTCCCTTGTGTTTTGTTCCTGATATAGTTTATTATAATGTTGTAGAAACACGTTTGTTATCTGTACTGTTTTCATACATATCAGACCAGAAACAGAGTCTCTAATCTTTACTACTCATTCTACCATCTGTTCACATGATTTATTTGCTAGCATTTTTTGCAGCTTTGGGGTGGACCCAAAAAAGGATTCCCCCCTACCTTTTTCAACATTAGTTGATATCATTGTTGCTCTGACGAAACCAATTCTCTTTACTCTGACTCAGGTAAAGATCCCTTCTGTTCTTGAGGTTCCTTCATTCAATTTACGTTAGTAATATAATAAAATATTCCTGTTCATAGGTAGTAGCAACCTTTCTTTTTCATGAACCTGCATTCTAAGTATGCCTTACTTATGTCTCAAAGAGATACATCTCTCCTGTTGTCTCGCTCTTGTGTCTGCATTAATTCTAGTATAGTCTGTCAACACTACTCCTTTAAGTCCTTAATACTCAGCAACTGCATGTTAAATCACCAGTGTTTATTATCCTAATCTTTTTCTGGAGCGAGTAATTCTAACTTTATTTCAGCATAGTCTGATAAAATCACTGGATACACGGATACATCCTTATGCATATTCCAGCATTATGTAGACTCTGTCTATTCTCAACCATGGCCATGACGTGATGAGTGGTATATAAAACATTTCCCATGTGGCAAAATGTCCCTGCATCACTAAAATGATTCACTGTCACCAAACTTCCCAACAGTCAACCTCCTTATATCATATGTCTGTTCCCCTTGTTGCTAAATTCCAGTCCCCACCTAATAGCTTTACTACTGCAACATCTAATATTATCTGCAAACTCTGTCTTAATTCTCCCCTAGTAGTCATTTGAAGCAAATTTATATTACCCAGAGTAAACCTCTTCCTCACTAATTCCTTTTTATAAGTACAAATCTTTCTTTCTCATCTGTGAGGCTTTCTTTTATGTATATGGGTGCCCCTCTTTTCCTACCATCTCGGGCTTCTGCAAGGCAACCCTCTCTGAAGCCCATTGTGCATATTCGCTTATCCTCATCTTCATTAAATGGATCTTTTGTAACATTTCCACTGCTACCTTTGCCATCTTTAAATGAATTAATATTCTATCTACTTTGCCCCTATCCATGAGATCATTAACATTCCATGACAAAAAGCTTCAATTACATTAGTATGTTTAATTTTCATCCCTGTTCTCTATTACATCCTTTAATTCCTAGGAACCAAATACGTCTACTTTTTGCAGGTTATTGTCTTTTTCAGGCTGCAAAAGCTGGTAAATATAACAACTGAAGTTTACTAAAGCAACTTTTGCCACAAACATCCTAACCAAAGCCTTATAAAGTAAATATAACACTCCTTTCTTGTTCCCCTGACAGATACTTTCCCCATTTCCAGTAAGAGCCTTTGTTCCAAAAATGTGCTTAGCTGTCCTCCAATACATTTTTCTCCCCAGAAGTGTCTCCCCATGAGTTATGTACTTCATTCTGTTTTATAGCTCAAGTCTCACTTCAACAGTGTTACTATTATTACCCAAATCTAGCCTGATTGATCTTTAATCATTCTAAAGATCATGCAGCTCAGGCAGTTAACTTTTCATTAATAATCCCTGTTCCCTACCACAATAATCAAATTGCCACCATTAATCATAGCTTAGAATACTGGTAGTGTATCAAGCTTAGATTTGAGCATACAGGTCTTGTATTATAACCTCCATTCTTCAAGTCCATCTGATGGTATTGAAACACTGACCCTCATTCCCAAAATTGGAACATAAACTGCTTTAAATTGTGTAAAAATGTCTTGTCAACTCTTATTTTTTATTGTCACCAGTCTTAAGCCCCTCCCCTCCTCCCTGCTCCTCCTGTAAACTTCAGATTGCATTCCTGAGATATGAAGGAACACCCGTCTTTCTTCCCCTGAAACAGCTAACTTCTCAAAATAAAATAACAACTGGGATGCAATCTCTACTAATCTTGCATCAATGCATAACTATATCCAAATTAAATTAATGACAGAAAAATGAACTTCAACTTAACCTTACATACAATTATACCTGCTATCTTTTCTTCAAATACTTATTTTTTCTACTTACCCCTTTTTCTCCTTCGGGCCAGAAAGATACTCACTTAACCACGAGTAATAACTTTGCTTACATAAATTATTTTAATCACAAGCTCTAAGCTGACAAGACTCAATCTATTCTTCTTTCTAATTTAATCAACCACTATTTCACTGTCTCCTCATCTATTCAAAACTAATACTCCTTATAACAGACCAAGTAGCCCCAACCATTCTCACTTTCCTAATTACTTCACTTCTCAGTCTTATATATAACAATGTTTTCATAGTTTCTGTACCACTAGCATTTCATACTATATTTATCAATCACCTACTCCCTTTCTAATATTTACATAATTAAGCTGCCTCTTTTTTCATTATTTTAATAATTATTAGAAATTGCTGGCAAGACTACACTATCCATTCTGATGCTACATCTCTCTTTGTTATATAAAAGCCTGTGTTTAGTAACTGGTTGGGAGGGTGGCCCAATTGTTAAGGTGCTTGCCTTGCAAACATAAGGTGCAAGGTTGTGAGTCTCACAAGGGATAACTGGCTAGGCTTAAATGGCTCGCAAGGGCAGTTAGCCTAGCACTAATCTATGAACCTATGATTCACTCCAATGGAGCTCAGGAAGTTTGCACTGTAACTTCCAATGGGTGGAACCTAAGCCTTTTGACAGAATCAAATTATGTCCTCACATTTCACACAGATGTTCATATCTCTGGAACCATAGGGGTTATAAAAGAAGTATAAATGGCAAACTCTTTAGCACAAACTATTTTATAGTGGTAGCATTCTTTAACTTCTAGGTCTTAAATCAAAATTTATAAGTCACAGTAAACACAGTAACTACTCCATTTGTAATATTTTGTAAACAACTTACAATGTCTCAGCAACCACTCAAGTGACACACATATTGTTAGCAGCGTTTTATTCTTCTAACAGGGAGCTTTCATATGAGGCTAAAGAATTCTGTCTGTGTTACTTGGTTGTTGAGATATTTAGAAAAATGTGAAAATTATGTCTATATAAATTAATATCATAAAAACAACAGTTAATATCTATTTACCGGCACTAGACAGAGGTCAAATATTAATGCAGTTTATCATTGTGTGAGCAGTACAAAATAGTCCCCTGCAAGTGCAGCAGTGCACGGCTTAAAGAAACAATGATCCAAAAAACAAAAAGCCAGCACCAAGGTGTATAAAGTGTAACTTTATTTTAAAGTTATCACATCAAGACAGACTGGTTTCGGCATAAGTTGTAAGCCTTCCTCATTGTAACCATAAGTGAAAATCACGACTCTTTATATACACACCCATCTATTAAAAAAAGAAACCTCATTGGCTGTTCACAATACTTCATTTAATCCAGGAGGAATTAAAGCACCTAGCTTAATGATCCATCTTTTTTCTTTACTGTTAAGTATATTGTGCCAGCCAGTTTTATTTGTTCTATCCCCCTTAATGATATCAATGACAGTGAATCTAAAATATGCTGAGGGATGATTGACCACATGTTTGTATAGTGCATTTGTATGTTTTTTTTGTATTTGATGTCACTTAGATACTGACTGATCCTAAGTTTTATGGGCCTGGACATTTGGCCCACATAGAAGGCCGAGCATGAACAGGTGGCTAGGTATATAACCCAGTCTGATGAGCAATTAGCAAAAAATTTGATATTGCAAACTTGACTGGTGTTACGACTGATGAACATTTTAGTCTGATTGAGTCTATTGCAATGTACACAATGGCCACAACTATAACATCCCTGAAGTAAATCACCCATAAGAGTGGACTGTGTGGTTGGGGCAACCACCTGGGCTCCCAGCTTATAATGGCTAAAGTGGGATGCCAACGTCTTTTCCCTCCTAAACCCAAATCAACATTTGTCATCAATTAAAGACCTAATTTTCTCATCTGCCTGTAAGATGTTCCAGTTTTGTTGTACCACATCACAAAAAATGCCTGTGTTATGCCCATATGTAGTGATCAATCTGATAGGGGCTGACTCATTATGTTTATGTTTATATAGTAACAATTCCTGTCTGGTCATACCACTGACCTCCCTGCATGCCATAATAATCACTCCAGGTTTATACCCACGTTCCTTAAATCTCCTGACCATATCTCTGTTATGATGGTCATATTTGTCACTACAAGAACAAATGCATTTAATTCTCATAAACTGAGATTTTGGTATATTGTGAATGACATGTAGCGGATGGTAGCTTGACGAATGTAGGAGGGAATTATATTCAGGAAATTTGCGGAATACCTGTATATCCAAAGTTGCATCTACATTTTTGGTAACTAAAACATCCAAAAACATGATTTGGTTTAGATCATGTGTACAGGTGAACTCAATCCCCCATTTATTTCCATTCAGGTATTCCACAAATTCTTGTAGGTATTCCAAATCACCCTTCCATATAAGCCAACAGTCATTCAAATAACATCGCCAGATGTTCATTTCTGGCAAAAACAAATTATGTGAGGAGTCATATATGATATGTTCTTCTATATACGCCATGAATAAATCGGCATAAATGGGGGCAAAGGATGCCTCCATAGCCATTCCCCTGGTATGCCAGATGCATTTGTCCTGGTAGTAGAAAACATTTTTGGTCAAAACATGTTCCGTCATTAGTAGTAACAGCATGTTGAAACCTGGAGGATATAGTTCAGCAACACCCAACCAATACTCTATGGCCAAAAGGCCAGCCCAATGGGGGATGTTGGTGTATAGGGAGGCCACATCCAGCCTACAAAAAAACCAATGGGGTTCGACCTGAGCCTCTGATAGTATTTGTAAAAATTTGGTAGTATCTCGTATTCTAGATCTCACCAGGGGCAACAGGGGTTTTAAGTATTGTGTTAGGAAACCACCAGAAGTTCTGTTAGTGATCCCCTACCTGAGACAATCAGTCTTCCCGGAGGGTTGGTTAATGATTTGTGGATTTTAGGTAGCAAATATAAATATTGCCCTGTGGGATCGGTTACAGTAAGACATTTTGCAGTGTTGTTAGATATGATCCCTTCATCCACAGCCAACTTAAGGAAGTCATCAATCTTATGTTTGAATGTACTGGTGGGGTCCAATGGCATTAACATATAAAACAAGTGATTATCAAGTTGTCTTAACTTCATTATTATAAGTGTCAAAATCCATAACCACAATAGCCCCCCCTTTGTCTGCCGGTGCAATAACAATATTAGTGTTGGATCTAAGTTCCATCAGTGCCCTTTGTTGGATCTTTGGGAGATTATGTGGTTTGATCCGGGTTTCCCCATGGTATATGTGTAGATCTTTGAGGACATTATGTAAAAATAATTGTACCACAGGATGCATAGGTGGCATAAAATTCGATCTCTGAAAATAAAAAGCATGGTCAATAGTACAAGTGTCACCGTTTTTATCAAAAAATAATTTCAAGTTTAATGTTCGCCCAAAAGAATATAAATCCGACACAAAATCATTTTCTGCCACAAAAACGCTGGCACAAAAGTTAAACCTTTAATAAGTAGGTCAAGTTTTTCAGGAGTGAGAAGTTTAGATGAGATGTTGAGGACATTATTGGGTACTACTTGTTGCTCATGATTTGGAGTAAAGTCTCCACATTTGTTATGTTTCTTGTGTTTGCGTCCCCCCCTGTGTTTACATTTCCTAAAGGGAGATCCATGCTGGCATTGATTCATTTTGGTGTGGGTGAGGTTATACCTGGTGCCATTTCAGAGTCTGTATAAGAGGAAGACTCATCCCCTGATGTACCCATAGATGAAAAACTAGTTCTCCTTAATATTGATCTTGGACGTTTCCTTTTTTTGGACTTAAGGCCAACATTGGAAAATTTTACACTTTTTAATGGGCCAAATGGTCTCCCTCTGTCATAATCCATGAGGTCTCTATTAAATTTGTGTACCTTGCGCTCCTTAAACTGTTTTTCTAGGGCTGAAAGTTCCTGCGCTAATTGTTGTAAACATGTTGAATAATTCTTATGACCCTCAAATTGTTTAGATTGTTCACACATCTTAGTGACTTCCAATATACCAGCATATATGCACCGGTCATGATATGAAGCTAAGGCTTGTACAAACCCCATTGATGCTTGTTGTTGTATGCCTTCCCATTCTTTTTGCAATTCCTCATTAGTGTTATTAACCAAGGGCTGGATCCTCACCTGTAATCCCCTAGGACTAATGTTCTTAGATATATAGGTTTTCAATAGAGGTAAATGCCAAACATTGGTACTTAAATTTTTCATACTCCTAGACAACTGATTAAACAAGTCTTGACAATCAGACTCAAGTGGTACATGCTTATTCCCTTCAGAACCCATATTCAGAGCCACAACACCAGATATACCGAGATCATTTCTATCAGAGAATATACCTCTGAGTAGTTGGTTGAGATCCATCCCAAAAGGCTGAATATATCTATCAAGTCACCAAAAAACTAGATGGACAAAGGGGTATTAACCCCCTAAATTCAATGAGATCAATACTCTGCACAGTGATTACGATGAAAAAACGAATGTAATAATAAATATACTAGAAACGGAGCACAATAATAGCCCCCACCAAATCCAAAATTCAGTATAGGATGGTACTACATTACTCCTAAAGATTAAACTAATACCACTCAGTAATAATAGCCCCTGCCACCTATAAGTTGAAATTTCAGCGTGGTAGTGCTACGTCTGAGGGAGATTCAGTGATCGATAAACATTCAGTAGCTATTTCATAAAGTATTCCTATTGTGTATGGAATACTCAAAAAACACAATTC
The DNA here is from genome assembly GCF_019279795.1 of Protopterus annectens. Taxonomy (NCBI): domain Eukaryota; kingdom Metazoa; phylum Chordata; order Ceratodontiformes; family Protopteridae; genus Protopterus; species Protopterus annectens. The sequence continues at coordinate 572,788,418 of NC_056741.1, read as the reverse complement.
ATATGCTCAGGTTTTTGGTCCAATAGAGATAATGGATAGACCTAAGTTGAAAACTACCCATAAGAGTGTAGTTCCCTATGTTAAAAACATGTCATGGCTCCAAACTGAGGGAAGATTGGGATATAATGTACTCATAGAGAAGCGAAGTATCAAGAGTTGGAAACCAATCAACTGCCTATATATAAAAAAACTGCCCAAAAAAACCTGGGATTACAAGCAATTATTGGATATAATACTGAACTAAATACCACCAAAGGCAAATATCATGTCAGTATATATAAGGAATATGTCCAATATCTAAGTTAAGTATCCAGTTAGAATGTCCTAATATACTACAGAAAATACCAATCAAAAAATAATTGTTGTCCCAATCAATATGCAGTAGTAGTAGTAGTTTAAACTCAGACAACAAGGCAACTAAGGGCCAATAGTGTGTCCTGATGTATTAGCTGTCCTAAAGTGAATTATATAAGCTTAAACTGTGATCCTGTCCCATATCCATATAGTGTTAACTATGCATTAACTATTCATGTAGAAACGAGGTCCACATGTTAGAAAAAAACAGATGCTTTAAGCTAAACAATTTTATAATGCACCCTAAATTAACCAAAATGAAAGACCATGTAAAGATCAAAACAGAAATGTCAAGGTAACTGCATAGAAAAAGCAACTGCAATATTAACTGTGCATAACTATTTTCAAAAGCACAATGGTATGCTCTGTTATTGCTTGGTTTCCCAGGTACAACGATAAGAAAATATTTGTCGCTATACCATATAAATATTGCCTGTTGCAAAAACTCATAGGCAGCTGCTTATGTAAATTCTAATTAAATTCCAAAAGTTAAACTCTATATAATATGTACAGAACGTTAATAAATAACGTGCCATTCAATATTTGTTTAGTCAGAAGTGATATAAAAATCCACTTAGAGTACCCATAAGGACAAAAAAAGAAGTTCCAAACATAGTAGGCCCCAAGTCCACTGTTCAAATGAGTTCACAATTGGAAAACTGTTCTATTCATTAATTAGGTCACTTAGACATACATCCTTCCAAGAAAATACTGTATAATGGAAATTAAAGTCCCTTCATTGTAATAATTCCACATTAAAAAGCTAGTAATAGCACAAACCAGACAGCAACATTATATGCGTTTTACAAACAAAGTTCCAGAAGTTATTCCATCAGCCGATTAACAGGAAGCCACTTCAGCACAAAAACGAGCCCAATCCAAATTAGTACATCAAATGAAAGCCATAAATGCCTTTGTGGTTGTTGATATACATGAACGAAACCACCACATCCATATGTCATGCCCCAATGCTGCCTTTACCTCGTGAAAAAAATTGCAAAGTTGCTTCCAACGTCAGCCGGCATGTAGATGCACACTTTGGCCCAAAGTGCTGAGAAGAATATCGAAGTTGTACTGATATTATATGTCAACAATTGAATTCAGCAGGCGTTGAACACAAAAGCGTTAACAAAAGTCCTCCAGTCATCCGGTCCACAGCCAAACGTCACAAAAACGGAGTTTAAGGAGCTGCATATAAAGCAACTGTTTATATGAATAAAATAAGGGGGAAAAAACAAACAAAAATAAAAATGAACTGTAGGAAAATTGGGTCCAAGACCAGGAGTGCTCAAAATGGCACAACGAAAAACCTCACCCACACCAAATGGCTGACAGCAAGGGAGAACCAAACAGAATAGTCGAGAATAGTCACCTGCAAGTGCAGCAGTGCACAGCTTAAAGAAACAATGATCCAAAAAACAAAAAGCCAGCACCAAGGTGTATAAAGTGTAACTTTATTTTAAAATGATCACATCAAGACAGATCGGTTTCGGCATATATTTCAAGCCTTCCTCAGTGTAACCGTAAGTGAAAATCACCACTCCTTATGTAAACACCCATCTATTAAAAAAAGAAACCCAGTCTGATGAGCAATTAGCAAAAAAATTGATATCGTAAACTTGACTGGTGTTACGACTGCTAAACATTGTCAATTTGGCTTTAGGAGTTGAAAGAAACTGGCATCCTACATTAACCATTATAAAGTGGGAGCCCAGGTGGTTGCTCCATCCACACAGTCCACTCTTATGGGTGATTTACTTCAGGGATGTTATAGTTGTGGCCATTGTGTACATTGCAATAGACTCAATCAGACTAAAATGTTCAGCAGCCATAACACCAGTCAAGTTTACGATATCAAATTTTTTGATAATTGCTCATCAGACTGGGTTATATACCTAGCCACCTGTTCATGCTCGGCCTTCTATGTGGGCCAAACATCCAGGCCCGTGAAACCTGGGATCAGTCAGCATCTAAGTAACATCAAATTAAAAAAAGCATAAAAATGCACTATACAAACATGTGGTTAAGTCATCCCTCAGCATCATTTAGATTCACTGTCATTGATATCATTAAGAGGGATAGAAAAAATACAACTGGCTGGCACAATATACTTAACAGTAAAGAAAAAAAGATGGATCATTAAGCTAGGTGCTTTAATTCCTCCTGGATTAAATGAAGTATTGTGAACAGCCAATGAGGTTTCTTTTTTTAATAGATGGGTGTGTTTATAAGGAGTGGTGATTTTCACTTATGGTTACACTGAGAAAGGCTTGAAACTTATGCTGAAACCGGTCTGTCTTGATGTGATAACTTTAAAATGAAGTTACACTTTATACACCTTGGTAGGAGGTAACTGCAGATGCACCTGTAGGCATCACTCTGATGTAATGAATGTTCTACACTGTATATATCTATGCATGCTATGCACATGTTTGGTTCCTTAATGTTTATACAAGATATTGTACACTTTTTCTCTCATGTATGTACACTTACCTATATTTTGCATTCTTTCTGATATCATATAACTGAATGTTATGTATATGTCAAAACTATTATGTGGATCTTTTCTCCTTGGGCCTCTGATGAAAAATGTTTTTTATCCCAGGTGGACTTTCCCAGTAAGCAAGGATAAATAAATGAACAAATAAAATAAATTATTGTATGCCCAAGTAAAGGAATTATCTTACATCAGAGAATGTAGCTTTTCCTCTGTTCACATAGGTTCATAGATTCATAGGTAGGTACTAGGCTACCGGCCCTGGGGCCTATATAACCCTAGCCAAAAAAGTTCCCTGGCTTTCACCACCCAACAAAGTTATTTTCCTGTGCCCCTGTCTAGCAGAGCCACAGAAGTGATCCTGAGGTAAATTTCCAATTTCCCATCCAATTGTCGAGATTTTTCTTAAAGAGGGCTAATGAAGAGCTTTGCTTGACATGAATGGGTAGTCTGTTCCAGAGCATGGGAAGTCTCTGGGACAGGAATCTATCCCTCCAGCATATTCTTTTTATTGTGGTGGCAAGGTTTAGGTCCCTGGAGCGTGTGGCTCGGAGGGATTGGGGTTTATTTAATTGTAGCATGTCCAACAAATCTGGGTTTGACATGGCTTTGTATGTTAGGCAGAGGTCAGGTATTTTGTCAACTGCAGGAAAAGATATGGACCATAATTAGTAAAAATTGAATGGATTTATTTGGGAGGGGAAAGGGCAAAAGCTAAATGGGATAGGTTGTCTCTCCCCATAAAACAAAGTGGTTTTAGGATTACCTGATTTGAATGGACACATCATGACTACACAGCTAAGGCTCATATACATAACACAATCAGGAGGTTGCAATCAAAATGGAAACTTGTGATAATGAAATGGGGTAGGGGACAGAGGCACCGGAAGCTGTTGAAGACTGGGGTGGTGGAGGGTGAGAGGGGCACTTAGTGCTCCAAAAAGAGCAATTTTTTAAAACTGTTTACTACCACAACATAGGTTCACTTGGAGGGCATTTTAAACTTATTCAATTTCCCTTTTGGTGCTTGAATTAACATTTCCTGATTGGTCTTACCTATCCCATGGCTGATAATTGTGTATTAGCCCTAGTGAGAATAAATGTGATTATACTATAGATAATTTGAGGAGACCCATGTAAGGGATGCAGCATTTAGGAACTGCCTCTATCCATTAGTGGCATGACGGGCACCCATCCTTAGATCCATGTTGCATTTGAATGTGGACTGGGATGAGCTTTGTTTTACTTGAATGGATAGTCTGTTGTGCAACAGTGGTAGCCTCTGTGATATATATCCATTTCTGCACAACATTCAGATACCTGGACTGAGTATTTCTGATGCCATTTGATTTGCTGATGATCATTAGGTCCATCTGTATTAGGTTGGAGGATGCCTTGTATGCCAGACATGTACCCTCTAAGCACTCTGTAGGATACTGAGTATAGTGATAAAGCTTTGAGGTAGTCCATGCAAGACCTATTGTTTAGGAATTGTATCCTTTTAGTAAGGTATCTCTGTGGGTATTCCAATTGCTGCATGGGACTGGACAGATACATGCCAAAATTGGGCATTATACAAAATAATTGACCTAATGAGGGCTTTGTAAAGAGATAGAATAATATCTCTAGATCTAGTCAAAATAAATTTGTTTATAAGCTGTGCAATATAGAAAGACTTACTTATGACTGCGCGCATGTTGGTCAAAAGTTAGGTCACTATACACACAAGTTCCCAAATGCAAAACAACTGGGTCACTTCTCAAGGGGCATTGTCATTTTGGCAGTTCCTGGAGTAGATGACTTCCCAAAGGATACAATAATGTATTTCTTGGGGTTTAGTTTCAATTCATGATTCTGGCACCAGTTATTGTTTGGGGCAAACCTTCCTGCATGATGGCTAAGTCATTTGGGGATTCAATAACTGCTCCTAGCTTGCAGTCATCTCAAACTTAGTTGGCCAAAGCCGTTTGGTATTTCCTTCTACTTTTGAAATGTATATGCCAAACAGAAAAAGTCTCAGCACTGAACCCTGGGGTACTCCACTGGTGACTGGTCTCTTCCCCTCTTTTGATCTCCTGCATCCTGTGAGCAAGCATACATATATGCATTCTTTGATTCACCTTCCTGATTCTATTAACCTGATTGTATTAAATTATATTCCTTGTATAATATAGCACCAGTATAATACATGATAAAACTACCCATTTCAACAAATTTCAACCATAAAAGGCCACTCAAACTTCTGTCATTACAATCCACCAATATCAGTAAATATGCAAAATGTCTGCAGAAGTAAGTCATCTAAATAATTCCACATTAAAGGGATCTGTAAGTAATAAAGAGGTTGATGCTAGCAAACAACTTTATATTTCATTTTCATCTGCAAAGTTCCTGTTGCCCTTGAAGAATAAATTACTTATGCTACATAAAAAAATGATAAGCTAGTAATTTTGCAATGGGAAATGGATGGCAAACTGATAACAGAAATGTAGTTACTAGGTAACTCCTCCAAAGGAGGGCATTCATAAGACTGCAGCATCCACTCCCTTTAAAGTACAACACAGTACAGTGTCAGTGATCCATCTACATAGTGTGGAAGTAGTACCCATAGACTTCTGCATCAAAAGCAAGTATACTACCTGTTGTGCTACTAACAATGCAAACAGCTTAGTATAAGTAGCACTAAACTTCTCTTCCCTTGAAGCTATCGGCTCCTTGTAAAATCCACTTGACACTCAACTAAATCTCTCAACGTTGCAACACAAGAAATCTGGAAAAAGCCAAAATTTATTTGGGGGGGGGTTAAGGCCCAAAACCATGAACACATTATAAATATTGCTTGCATAGCCTTAGAAAGTTGGTAAAATAAAGTGTTTTGTGTTACTATGTGTTTCCTGAAAGAGAGAAAGACTGAAACTTAAAGGGCTATCATTATTTAGTGAATTCAGTTCTCACTGATTTGCTAGAAAACCACAAATTGTAAGAGGAACAGACCAAAAGTATGAGCCAAATGTTCTGTGAAAATCTGGACAGTTGAGGGCTATGGACTCAACTCCCTGAATCACAAGTGGTGGTATGGGTGGAGAATTCAGGCTCTTGTTTGAACCTGAGTAACACTAACCACCAGCTATACCTAACTGGGGTCTGCGTGCACGTGCATGCGCGCACACACACACACACACACACACACACACACACACACACACACACACACACACACACACACACACGGGAGCAGCATAACCCCTGCAAATAAAAGAGCAAAACTCTCCTTACTGGCATGACTCTGGTTCTGACAGCACCAACAGAACAGTGGCAGCATAACTCCTATAACACAGAGCAATAAGAGAACAAGAACAGCTAGTTTACTTAGTTTAACTTCTGCATGCGAATCCGTGTTAGCATGAAAACTCCACTTCATTATTTTTTCCGACAGGTCTTCCAGCTGTAAAAGTGTGGGGGGGATCCCCCTCCCCCTGGCTCTATGGTTCCGGCACCCATGGTGGGGGAGGGGGGTTTCAAGAAATAAGCAGAGAGTAAGATTTTGGATACAGACCCTTAAGTTGAATAACAACAAATATACAGAGTATTATAATGATAAAATAGAAGGGTTTCTAAAAACTAAGCCAACACAAGAACAGAGAAATGAGATTTACCAGTGGTGATGATTGCAAATAGAGGCACAGAAAGTAGACAACATGGGGTATTAATTTTTTGGATAAAACTGAAAAGGAACCAAGGAATTGAGAGAAAATAACTATTAATTGAAAGGTAATAGAGTGGGATGAGGCTAAGTGGAAGTTTAGACTGCAGGATAAAGACTGCCTTAGCTACCAGGGATTGATAGCAGAGTGTACAAAAAAGAAATAAATGATATGGATTGTTTAGTGAATGGCCAGCTTTGGTTGGTTGAGTTTTTAGTTGAGTCTAGAACAGAAACTGGTATTAAAATGGATAATTAGAAAGGCATTTAAAAGATAATGTTAGAAAAGTTTGGGAAGAGAAACTTTAAAAGCAATTTATCATGGAACAATGGGAGGACATATATATTGCTCCCAAGAATACAATATGGTCCAGAAAGTTTAAGATTTTTGCAGTGAAGTACTTACAAAAGAAAAAAGAAGGATATGGGAATGCTAAGTCAATGACCAACTCTGGCTGAGCATTTAGATGAGTCTAGAGTAGGGTTAACAGGACATATAAAATGTTGCATGATAACTATAAGAAGCAATTAGAGGGGGTAAAAAGGAATGGAAAGAGAGAATAAAAAGGCAGTATACAAAGGAATGATTTGGATCTCTGCATGGCTGCCAACTATGTAACAGAGTCCAGAAGGTTTAGGATTTTTTCTTGAAATTGTTTCCATAGGCATTTTTATATACCAAGAAGACTTAAGAGAATTTTTCCTCAGGTAGATAGCGATTGCTGGAGGTATGATGGGAAACAGAGAAGTAGTTGGGAAAATATATTTTGGGAATGTAACGAGTTGGCAACTTCTGAAAATTCCCTATGTTGTACTTTAAATTTAGGGCAAGAAAATTATTTTTACCTAGGAAATGATTCTTTTGAGTTGGGATACAAGAACTGAATTGCCTAGCTATAGTAGGAATTTTTAATTTTAATGGTGTTGATTGCCAAAAAATCAATTACTATTAAATGAAAATGAAAAAATAAACCAATTACAACAGAAACACTGAATATTGTAAAGGAGACACAAAACTGCAGGTGGGATCTTTAGAACAGGGAAGAAGCAAATAGAAATAAATGGATTTTATGGAAACAATACATTCAGAATAATGCTCAGGAATAACAGTGAAATTTAAGGGAAGAGATGACTTGAGCAAGTTATGTAATATTGGAGTGAAGGAAATTGTTAAAAAAGCATGAATAATGTATTATGCTAATGAAAAATGTTTACAATGATTTATTTTCTTTTCTATAATTGTATGTGTACTCATGTCATTGTTTTGCAAATGTGCAATGCTAATAAAGTTGTTTAAAAAAATCATTGAACTGGCTGTGCCCACATCACATTACTACATACCTTATGCTTTGACATTTTTGTCCTAAGACACCTATAGTGATGTTTTTATGATACACACTTGAGATTTATTTATCTATGTATTTGTTTATTAACTGGAATAGAGAGCTGATCCACCTGGTGCTTTTCAGACTCAGCCTGAGTCATACGGTAGATAAAATCAAGACTGTGGCAATCACATCAACACAACAGAATGAAGGTCATTGACAGTTCATAGGTAAACACTAGGCAATCATTCTGCAGACTATTAAATGCATAGTCAACAAACAGATAAAGAAAAGGTGGGAATCGGACTCTGTATCTTGCTACTGTGAGGGAAGCAACTTAAAAAGTGCAGGAAAGCCCAACTCCACTGAGTGGGTGATCCCCATACTGAGAGATGAGCCTAAGTGAAAACCAAGAATCCTATTGCTAGCTATACGGTACACCACTTAAATGGATTTGAACCCTTTACTTCCCAGCTCTTACAGAGGATGTTAGTCCTCTGTACCACCATTAGACATAACTCTAGGTTTCACTCTCTGTGCTGCAGACTGACTTCAAATAGAAATTTGCATTCCTGATTCATGATCTTTGCTACAGAGATCTTCATCTCCTTCGTCACTGTAGGATGCTGCATAGTACATAATACTTGTGAATATAAGAGAGCTAAGGATTGCAGAAGATGTTCTTGTAGTGTTTTGCTAACAAGTGATATCAGTACTAGGATTCCACTACCATTAGAGAGCATTTTAAGGGAACATTTTCACCAAAAGCTCAGATGACTCATCCTTAACGTGCAATTTATAAGCTTACTCAACAAAGCATATATACACATACAGACCTAACAGATTCCCTTACTGGCTGCAAAGAAAACTGTCCATAATTTCTAAAAAATACAAACATTTGCGATTCTGTTGTTAATATTTTATTCTAAGCTCTCTTTAGCCCTATCTTTTGCAATCTGCTGACCCACAACAGCCTGGTAATTACTCATTTCTGGATGCTGCTCTACCTCACCATCTGAAGATTGACCTAAAAACAGAGCAAACCATATTTCTTCTTCTCCTTGGCTAAGTTCAAATGTGCAGCTAAAGCCTAATTAGTAAAGGCAGCAGAAGTATTGTTTGTTGCTGAGTATCATTCTGTGAAACAACATTTCTGTTATTTTTTTTTCACTTTCCATTTCTACGTATTTATCAGCCATCACTCTTACACATCCTGCAGAATGATAGGCTATTTGTCTATTCCACTGACCTGTGTAGCAGCTAAAATCAGTGACACCCAAAGTACTGGCTGGTAATAGCTTCTTCACATCCCTTTTAAACCAATGATCAACTAGCTTACCAGTTTTGTTTGTTATTGTTGTTATCTCGGCTGCTTAAATGAAGTTGCTTATTTGTTTTTGGTGTGTGTGTGTGTGTGTGTGTGTGTGTGTGTGTGTGTGTGTGTGTGTGTTTTTATGTGTGAGCATGCGAGTGCAAGTGGTTGCATAGACATGCGTGTGTGTTAAATAACTAACTGCAACAAGGTGCTAGCATAGCTTGTTGTAACACTTTGTTATGGCCCTCCTCTGGGCCAGTGATCAAGGAGTCTCAGTCTTCATCACAGACACCAGTGAGGAGCAAAAATAAATACACACAGTATTTCCAGATGCAGCTCTCTGCACCAAACACAATTTATCTTAAGAGTACACAGGGAACACACTCAGTCTGGGGGATGGGTTTCTCTCTCTCTCTCTCTCTCTCTCTCCATGCCCCCAATAAGACTGCACACTGGCAAAACTGTAGAGTTGAGTCCTCAGCTGAGTGTTCCAAATCAAGTCCTCCATCACCTTCTCTGTGAAACCAGTGGTCTGTGTCCCTGCTCCACGTAGCTGGCACACAGACTCTTTGAGATTGGATTTTCACAAACACAGACACACACACACACACACACACACACACACACACACACACACACACACACACACACACTTGGGAAAGGCTGTCACAGATATACCAGCTATGACCCATTCTGCTCAGAGTATAAGGTAGGGGCTGCCACCAGAACACTCCAAAGCCAGCAACTCTAAGGCCCTTACAAGGCTACTCAATTATACTGAGTAAAATTAATACTAATACAAATGGTAGTGTTTGACCAATGCACGAAGGCATTCAGGAGTGACCACTGTGTCACCAAATAAATATAAGTACTCTCAAAGGTTAAAATATTCTTGAAAAGACCAGTCACAATGAAAAGTTTAAATATTTTTAATGATAAAATAACATGAAAATGCTAAATATCTGTTTACAATAAACACCAGAGTTTCAGTCACATGAAATATTAAAAATAACACAGATGGATAAATTCACACACCTACAGGAAAACAGTACTTAACTAATCTCACTATATTTTCCTGAATGATTTAAAGAATTTCTGTCCCCTAGTTCACTTACTAGAGCAAGGCAATATGATGATGTGGGTGATCCTTCCTTCTCTGTCAGGTTTCAAAAACAGACTGCCCTGAGACTTCTGTCTCATCTAGTATTAAAACATGACTTCAGTGCTGGATGACAGAATGATATCACAAACATCTAGTCATGTTATTCTGGTTCCACACTACCCCCTTTGCTAGAAACTGAACCATACCCTGTCTTGAGACCCCATCTGCATTGGCATTGCTAACCCCACTACAGTGCTGCACTGTCATAACATATGCCTGAAACCCTAGACTCCACCTTATTAATTTGGCATTTTGCTGGCTGGCTCAATGTACCTGTGTTAAGGGATTGTGGTCTGTATCTACTGTGAATTTCCTTCCATACAAATAGGAGTGAAGTTTCTGCATTCCCCATACTATGGCTAGACATTATTTTTCTAGTGTTGCATAACATACTTCCCTGGATTAGAGTCTATGGCCGAGATATACAATTGGGTGTTCTCCTCCCTCTGAAGAAACCTGGCTGAGTACAGCCCCCACCCCATGGTTCGAAGCATCCACTTGCACAACAAATGCTTTGCTGTAATCTGGTCTGGCTAACACAGGGAGTCCTCCCAACCCCCTTTAAGCTTTTGGAATGCCTGCTCACAGACTGGGGTCCACACTACCTTATCTGGCCTGTTTTTCCTCATCAGTTCAGTTAGGGGAGCAGCTATTGTACTATAATTGGAAACAGACTTTCTATAGTACAATGCTGTCCCTAGGAATGCTCTTACCTGGTTTTTGGAAACAGGGTCAGGCCATGCCTGAATAGCTTCCACTTTGGCAGCTTCTGGCCTGATCTAACTACTCCCCTCTCTATGTCCCAGGTAGGAGATTTCTGCAACACCCTCCTGACACTTACTGGGCTTAATGATCAACCCAGCCCTTTGCAGTCTGCCCAGGACCTCCCTGACATGTTGAAGGTGGTCATGCTAGGAATGACTGTAGATGGCAAAATCATTCAGGTAAGCAAGGGCATAAACTCCTGCTCCTGACTGGATATGATCTGCCAACTTCTAGAAATTTGCTGGGACATTTTTCATCCCAAAGGGCATCTTTGTGAACTGTTATAATCTGAAAGAAGTCAGAATGGCTGACTCTCTCTCTCTCTCTCTCTTGCAGTAGCTGTCAAGGGCACCTGCCAGTAGTCCTTGGTCACATCAATAGTGGTCAGATACTTAGCCCCACCCAGCTGCTCTAAGGCTTTATCTGTCCTAGGCATGGGATGAGCATCAACCTCTGTGTGACTATTTAGTTTTCTGTAGTCCACACTGAACCTGGTGCTGCCATCTTTCTTTGGTACCAACAACACTGAGTAGGCTCAGGGACTACTGTTCTCCTGGATTACCCCCAGTTCTAAAATTTCCTATATCTCATCCTCAGAGTCTGTCTGACTCACTCAGACACACTGTAAGGAGCCTGCCTGAGAGGCATTTGGGGTCCTTTCTCCACATGGTGGTGCACTAGGTGGGTGCACCCAGGTTTCCCAGTGAACATGCCCCCAAACTTCTGTAACACTCCTTGGATTTCTTGAACCTGGGTAGGGGATAGCCACTAGGAAATTGCTACCTCTTCCTCTGAGGTGTCAGTCTGAGCCTCACCGAGGAGATCAGTCACCAGATCCCCCTCAGACTCTTCTTGCCATCCACTGTAATACTCAGCACCTGGGCCTCCCTATCATGATAAGGCTTCATCATATTACCACAGTACAATTTGTGCCCCTGCCTCCTGCCTAGCAGGTTTACCATGTAGGTAACACCACTGACCTTCTTACCACTTCAAAGGGTCCTTCCAGTGCTTCCTGCAGTTTATTGTGTCTGACAGGATTGAGCACCACAACTTGTGTTTGACAGCATACTCTCAGGCTCAAGCATTCCTATCATACCAGACCTTTTTCTGCTGTTGGGCTCTTGCCAGGTTCTCCTGGGCCAAGCTCATGAATTCCTTAATCCTTATCCTGAGGTTTAGGACATATGCCACAACAGACTCCTTGTGGGATTCTCACTCACCATCCCACTCATCATGAATCAAATCTAAAGGCCCCTTTATCCTATGCCTATACAGCAAGTCAAAGGGTAAAAAAACTGTCAATTCCTAGGGTAGCTCTCTCTATGCAAACAGCAGATGGAGCAAATATTTGTCCCACTTTCTCTTAAACTAGTCTACAAATGCCTCTAGTGTGATCTTTAGTGTAGAGTTTAACCTCTCCACAAGACCATTAGTCAGTGGGTGGTATGAGGTGATCTTTAGGTCCTTCACCTTACAGCACTCCCACAGACAAGCCAGCAGGTCTGACATGAAATGGGCACCTCTGTCAGTCAGTATTTCTCTCTGGAAACCTATCCTGATGAAAAATTGTAATAAAGCATTTGCCTCCTCAGGCTATCTTCCAGTATAATCTACTACCACCAGAATATACTTCTTCCCTGTGGAACTTGGATACTCAGAGGCCATACAATATCCATAGCTACCCTCTAAAATGGCTCCTCAATCACAGGCAAAGGCATAAAGGGAGCTCGGACCTTGTCCCCTGCCATGCTTATTATTTAGCACCGTTCACAAGTCCTGCAGTACCCTGCTGCATCCCTTGCAGTCCCAGGCCAATAAAAGTTCTGCATAATATGTCTGTCTTTATGCTTTATGCCCATATGACCTGCAGAAGGAATGTCATGGGCTATGACTAGAAGTGCCAGATAGTAGGCTCTGGGCCCTACCAACTGCTGCAGTACCTCACCCTCTATCCCTCCCTTAGGGGATCACACTCTATACAGTAACCATTTGTTCCAGTATACAGAATCCCCTTTTCCTTGATGATCAAGTGTCTCCCTAGCTACCTTCCTCAAGCCTCTTAGTGTAGGGTCAGAGAGCTGAGCCTGTCTCAACTCTACCTTTGTGACCCTTTCCAACTCCCCTTCCACAAGATGTCTGGTATATTTTGATAGTGGTGCCTCACTGTTAGCCTTGGTACTACCACTCACCTCTGCCCTTGCAGTCACTCTGTCCAAGGGAACCTCAGTACCTACCAGCAGCTGTGGCTCACCTTCAGGGTCACTGCTATAGGGTAGCTCCCTCCCTGAAATAGCCACTTCACCAGCTCTGACTTCAGTTGTGGGGTCTGTCTGGGTTTCCCCCAGACTACCTGACCCACATGCCTGTCTCCAAGCCTGATTGCATGTAACTGCATGCACACAAGATACTGCATTATCAGAATCATTCCCTATTAGGACATCTGCAGGGATATCCTTAAACACACCTTCTTGCTTGCTTCCTTTTCCACCCTCACAGTCAAGGTGAACCCTGGCCAATGGCAATTGGAATGGAATCCCTCCTAAAATCTATCTTGAGTGGCCTGCCCCAGCAAGTACTGCTCCTCTGTAACCACTGCAGACCTTACAATTGTTATGTCAGATGCTGTGTCTCTTTTAGCAGAGGCCTGTTTTCCATCCTCTAAGATAGGATATAAACTCTGGTGATAGTCTGGTACCCCAGTTTTCTCCAGACAACTTACAACTGGCATACTGTTATTCCCTCTTGCTGACTCCCCCACATTTTGTTCCCCACCTTTCTTCCATGGACATCTGTATGCTACATGGCGCCTCTAGTTGCATTTAAAACATCTAAACCTTGATCCTGGCCATGTACCTGAATTAGTGGCTAACCCTTTTACTAGTGGACTCTTTTGGGGTGGTTTAGGCTGCCTACCATTGGTTCCCTTACATCCATGTGCAGCACTGGGTATTCCCTTCTTGAGCAGTGATGCCCTGCTTCCAAAATAGAGATCCCTTTTTCCCCAGCTCATCTGCAGAGTTACGCTGCCTGTTTGCCAACCAAATTTTCATGTCCTCAGGCAAAGTGCTAAGGGCTTGTTCCTTCACCAAAAGGTCTGCCAGCCTTTTAAAAGTGGTGGCCTGATACCCACTCACCCACCTATGAAAATAAGTGCTTAACTCAGCAATGTCATCACATACACTTTCATCTGCCCTGTGTCTATGTTCACAAAACCTTTTTCTTTAAGCATCAGGTGTTAACTTAAAACATTCCAATAAATGCTGTTTTGCTTTATCATAGGTTTAACAATCAGTATCAAACAATTTAGAAACAGCAGTTACAGCTTTACCATGGGGTAAGGGGGTCAGGAACTGTACTCAGAGCCCTTGGTCGACATTATCCTGTTTACATACTCTTTCTAATATATGAATAAAACTATCAAAATTATCACCCTCTGTAAACTGTGGAAGAAATGTACTGACATGTATTGCTACTGGGGTTCAACTATTCCCTTCCCCATTACCTCCATGACCCTGACAAAGAGTCAGCATCTCTGTCACATGTTTCTGCTGTTTCTCATTTTCTTCAGCCTCCAAATCCTGCAGTTTCTCTGCTGATTCTAATTTCAAATGTTTGGCCTCCAGTTCAAGTATCTTTAACTCCAGACAGGTTTCTAAGTCCTCTGAGGAAAAGGTGAACTGTCCTGTTTTTGAGGCTACAAATTCCCATCAACAGACTGGTTATCCTCCTGGTTGCTGGTCTGGGATACAGCTGCAACTAAGGCTGAAATAATTTCTTCTTTAGTCAAGTTGGCATGCACCTGCCCCTTGGCTTCATTCACCTTGCCCAACTGTTTTTTTTTTGTCAGTTTGCTATAATCCTCTGCTGACATCTTTGCCTGCTCCCCTGACTAAACTAAACTAACAAAAATAAATAAAACTGTTGTGAAAATGAAACATTGTATGGGTACCTTGTGGGGCTAAGAGTACACACACCTTCAGTGACAACTGCCTATAGGCAACAGAAGTTCAATTAATATCCACACCACTGCTCACCAATATGTGATGCCTCTCCTCTGGGCCAGTGATTAAGGAGTCCCAATTCTTACCACAGACACTGGTGAGGGACATTCACTTGAACAAAAATAGATACACACAGTATTTCCAGATGCAGCTTTCTGCACCAAGCACAATTTCTCTTAAGAGCACACAAGGAACACAGTCCAGGGGCTGGATTTCCCTCTCTCTTTCCAGACCTCCAATAAGACTTCCCAGTGGCACAGCTATAAATTTGAATGCTCAGCTGATTATTCCAAGCCAAGTCCTTCACCACCCTCTCTGTGAAACCTGTGCTCTGTGTCCATGCTCAAGGTAGCTGACACACACACACACACACACACACACACACACACACACACACACACACACACACACACACACACACACACACACACACACACCTGGGAAAGGCTGGCACAGATTTACCAGCTATACTCCCACTCCCCCTCTGCCCAGACTATAAGATAGGCACTGCCACCAGAACACTACAAAGCCAGCTACTCTTAATTTCTTACAGGGGTACCCAATTATACTGAGTAGAATTAATACTAATACAAATGTTAGTGCTTGATCAATGCAGCAAGGCTTTCAGGAGCAGCTACAGTGTCACTAAATATAAGTATTCTTAAGGTTAAAATGTTCTCTAGAAAACCAGCCACTATACAAGTTTAAATATATTTAATAATAAATAATAAAATAACATAAAAATACTAAATATCTATTTACAATAAACACCAGAGTTTCAATCACAGGAAATATTAAAAATAACACAGATGGATAGATTCACACAGATACAGGAAAAGAGTACTTAACTAATCTCACTATAATTTCTTGACTGATCTAAAGAATTATTGTCCCCTAGTTCACTTACTAGTGCAATGCAATATGAAGTGGGTGAGTGATCCTTCCTTCTCTGACAGATTTTAAAAACAGACTGCCCTGAGACTTCTGTCTCATCTCAAATACATCTGGTCATCTGACTCTGGTTCCACACTACCCCCTTTTTTTAGAAATTGAACCAGAATTTAGCACATATGTGCCACCATATACACAGATAGGGCTTTGCTGAGATGTGTTATAGCATCTGGTCACTATAAAACCACTTTAAAACTTCTGCCCTTCCAGGGTAGCAATTAGTTCACCCCTAAGGACAATACAGTTGGATTTCTAGTCCTGTTTTTTTATTTATTTAACATTTGTTTACCAGGAAAGTCCAACCTGGAATGAGCCAGTTTTCAGCAGAGGCCCAGGGAGAAACACTCCAGACGCATGTGTTTGTAATGTTGGAAGAAAGTGGAGCCCCCAGAGGAAACCCAGACAAATGCAAGGAGGACATGCAGACTCCACACAGAAGGCACCCAAGCCAAGAATCAAACCAGAGAACCTCTTGCTGTGAGGCAACAATGCAATCCACTGCACCACTGCACCATCCGTTTTCACAGACATTTTGTCTCTGGCAGTGATCAGACCTGTAAAATACAATCTTAATGGCCTAAACCAAGTAATTTAATTTCAGACCATTTTTCAAAGTTAGCTGGACTGAGATTAATCTCTTCGCTTCCAGTATTCTCTGCTACAATATATTCATTTCAAGAGTTGCAATACAGTCCGACATACAGGTGTGTTTCTTTTATGTCCAGCAGGACCTACTGTTGGTACATTTTTAACACAAGTAGCTTTACAAATACATTTACAACACAAACATCTGTACAAATCAGTTTGATATACAAATTACATATAATTCTTTACAAAACTCCAGCAAGCTATGCTGACATATGTTACACATCCACTGCCATACTTCTCACATAGCTGGCAATACCTCACATCATCACACACTTAATGAAACATGTGTAGAGATGTTTTTTCATCCTCAACCTCAGAACTGGACTTTTTTTGCAGCTTGTGATGCCATTTTTTTGAGGTGCCCTTTGACTTAGCTACATCACTGGAGAGAGAAGTGGGAGTGTGTAACTGCTGTTGGCTTGCTTATCCTGGAGAAGGGATGCCTATTCAGTCAGTTTGCAGTACTGACAACATGCAGGGGATATGATGTCAAGGCAGTCACAACACTGATGACTTTGCTATACTGTCTCATCAAGCAATACAAGCGATGTGATGAGATACTGTAGTCAGCAACTGGGACACTTGCACATGTGGAGGCTGAATTTGTGGGCTGAGGGAATCAAGGTGTCAACATTATTCTGCAAGGCTGGGGGGAATCTAGTTAATTATACCTTATGGCTGTCTGAATGATGGCTTGCTTTCTACTTGGCTCTAGCCCACACCCTTGGGTCTCTTAAGGGTTAGGCACCAAAGATAAATTTCTTTTGGTGAATGGGAGTTATCCATGAGGTGATATGTGTTGCAATGATCTGAGGAGACAATGAATAAATGACTAGTGGAGCCAATGGTTATCAGATAGACAAACAAAAAGTATTTAAAATACAAAAAATGCATTTTCAACACTGTTGTACTGTGTTCAAACAATATCATTAAAGTTTCAATTCTGCAGTATTTTTTTCCTTATGGAACAGTTTTTCTCAACTGCCTGCTCTTTCTTTGATTGTACTTTCTAGTCAACGTGTCTAAACTTTTCAATGTAAAATACAAGGTAGAAAGTCAAATGACTCAGCCAGGCATATTTGGCCAAAACATTTCAAATCACCTTTAGAGAGTGGCGCTTTGATATTTGGCACAGTGTGTTCTAAACATATCTTTTTTTTTTATTTTTTATTCATTCTATGACAGAAGCCAGCAAATATTGCTTAAAATTTGAAAAAGAAAACAACAGTTTAAAAAAATAATCTAAATTAAATATTTAGGGGACATGAAATGTCACAGACCCTTTCTGTTTGACAATTCATTAGAATAATGATATTTTGTATTACTAAATAAGATTGACTTGAGACTTAATCTATAGGAGTACTCCATCCATGAAATGGCCCTGACCAGTCTTTCATGGCCAGGGAAAGATTTTTTTGAGTTTATGGATTTCTGTCATTGCTTGGTGACTCTCTCTTGCTAAAAGGTAATCAATATCAATCCAGCCAGGCAAGATACAAGAAACAGACAAGCTTGTCTCAGTCTCTCTTGAGTGCATATTCATTTATTTTTATTTATGAACTGAGAACTATAATCCTAATGCCAATTTTTTCATGCAATAACATTTAACACATTTGCTGTGCTAACAGGTTATCAGTGTTTAAATTGAGAAGAGTCAACTTTACAGCTGGTACCTCAGGCATTTTGTTTAATATTAATAAGCAATGATTAAATACACTTTAATTCCTGGAGATGAGCAAAAATAACAAATGACAGCCAGCATTTGTAGGACACAAATGCATAAGAGCATTAAAATGTCACTGCAGCTGAGTACTATAACACTTTACTGAGTTTCAAAATGTCATAGGTTTCAACTCTGTATAGGGTTAAGTTGCTACCATAAAACATTAGGACCTGAGTTCAGTACTCTGCAATTCTGTTTTTTTAAAAGGGCATTCCACTCAGGTGGCTTGGTAAACTGAGATATCTTTTACCCACTTCTTATCTTGATGAGTGGCTGATAGCATAACCAAAATGAAAGAAAAAAAACAGCAACAATAAAAAGAAACTTAAAACACCTTAGCTTCTAACTGACATTGTATATTTATGAGTAGATATAGTGCATACAGTAATTTATTCATGCAATTACCCAAGTCTGTGTGTGGGCGCAGATGTGCACAGTAAATGCATCTACATATTTATAGATACTTAATTGCATATGAAATGCTGTGGGACATTATACATATAAAAAGACTGCATAAATGATTATTATTATCCAAAAGATATTACGTTTAAAGGTATCTGGTAACTAAATTATGCGGAGTAAATCTGGCAAAGCAAGAGTAACTTAAAGTTATATACTGTCATCAGTTAAGTTTTAAGTTTCTCATTTTTCTAGGGATTTAAGTATGTCTAGCTGTCTGTCAGCCTGTATGTATGTATTTATTTATTTAATTTTTAATGTATTGTGCACTTCTTACTGCAGAAGAATGTTTAGTGTTTCTGTTTTATGACCTTTAGTCTCTGTTGGGTGTATCACAATACTGGTAGACCATAAGCAAAACCAGTCTAAATACCTATGGATTAATGGATAGGAGTTTTTTATAAAGATTTTCTGAAGTACTTCTTATAAGTCACAGTTTCTAGGCAGGATGACAAAAATGCTGTACTTAATTTTCCTGCAAAATCTGAAATAGTAAGGGATCATACCTGTAGGAAAGAGCATTAGTACAAGTAGAGTATGTTTAAATGGGGTGGCTGTTTGTTTCTGAAAATTCTGTACATAATGAGTAGGGACAGAGATCTGATAACAGACATCTGCTTAAGATGTGCATGTGTCGCTAAGCATGTTGCTGTGATGATGTCACAAGAAGCACAAGACAGCTTCACCCATGAAAAAGAACACAGTGACTGAAGACCTGCAAGTGAGAAATTTCTCAGCAGTAAAAATGTACAAAAATAAAACCTCCACTACAAAAGAAAAAAATATTTGCTGCTGCTGTCTAATGCATGTTGCTGGTCTTATGTATGTATTGTACATAAGCATGTATGGATGATTTTATGCATATATGTATATATATCAAACAATCCTAATTACTTTAATCTCTCTTTCTGTTGCACAGTATACTGAGCAGATAGCATGTCTGGCAATTCCTGCTGCAAAAGTTAACATAATCTCACTACCCAGGGAACATCTACAGCTATATTTCACTCCAGTTGCAAAAGTACAAAAGAAACAACACTTCAGTTAAAACTTATTCAAGTAAAATCACAGGTGTCCCAGGGTGATAAAATCTACCATAAGCCATGCCACGGTTAAAAAATAAAACTCTTTATTCCATAAAGAAATGTTAAGCGCTTTCATCCATAACATATATTCAAGGACTTCATCAGAACATTTAAAATAGTGCAAACCAACCTCTTTTAAAAGTAAATAGTTAATGATGTCACTAATGACTGACCTAAAATTAAAGAGATATTACTATCAACCTAAAACAAACACCATAAACATATAAATCATAAAGTAGAACATAAATTTGGAAAATAAGCAACATCTTTCCATGTTTCAAAGCTGTAATGCTCTTTTTTTCAAAACAGGCAATAATGGAACATGGTCATTTAAACCTGATGTATAGTTAGCTGTCAATCTAATAATCCAGTATACCTCCCTAAGCTGAAGTATCAATTCCCACCACCCAACCCTGACACTATGAGGAACCACTTCAAGAATACCAAACACAAACCTTGGTGTTTTATTGTAAGGACAGTTCGGGGTGTGTTTAAATAAGGCATTGTTAGAATTACCTTTCTCTATAGCGTAAATATGTTCATATATCCTAGCTCTCAATTTTATTTCTGTTTTACCCACATAGAAGTTCTTATACAGTGGGTACGAAGCAATGTCAATCACCCCTTTAGAGTTGCAATCACCTCTCTGTAAATTAATTCCTTTCACTCCATCCTTAATAAAAAAGTGTCATTATTACAAACGTATGAACATTGTCTACAACTACCACAACTAGTGGTACCCTTGTGTACTAAGGGGACAACAGGTGATGGGTGTTCCATAAGATATTTAATGTTATGTCCTGTTTTATAAACTACCCTAGGACAAGAACCCATTATGTTGAAAATCTCTTGGTTAGTCCTAAAAATATTCCAATTTTTCTTTAGAATATCTCTTACTTGTTTTTCTCCCTCTCCATATGTAAGGACCATGGCCCTACAAAAATTTTCCTCAGAACCATTATATTTCACCAAAATATTTGAAATAGATTTTCCACTACAAAGAAGGGGTCTGAACTTATTACCCCATCCTACTAGTAATTCATTATTAATCTCCAGGAGGAGCTGGAGATTAATAATGAATTTGAACATGTTCATAATATACTTCATTTCTTCCTAAACCAGTTCCTTACTAGAACACATTCTGGCAGCCCTAACTGTCCCTTGAAAATATTTTTCTTATAATGTGGTGGGTGACAGCTATTAAAATTCAAATAGCTGTTCGAGAAAGTCTCTTTCCTAAAAATCTTAGAGAAAAAAATCTTTCTTTCTTTGTCCTTGGAAACTATAACATCTAGGTAATTAATACCTTCCAAAGAACTAGTGGATGTAAATTTAAAGTAGGGACAAATCTGATTAATATAATTAAAAAAAACTCCATGAATCCTGTTTTTTTGCTCTTCCAAAGAATTAATATATCATCCAAATAGCGAAAATAGGTGTACCACTGTGTACTGAAAACACTCGAAAATACATATTTTTTCTCCCAAGAATATAAAACAAGATTTGCGTACACAGAGGCACATGAAGCTCCCATAGCAACCCCGTGAGTTTGTTTAAAAAATACCCCCTCGAAAGTAAACAAATTGGAGGTTAAGATAAACTCCATAGCTACCATAAGAAAATTAATCAAATCGTTCTTAAGATTTGTGAGCTCTAAAATGGCTTCATGGAACAATTCCAGGCTGACCTTGTGAGGGATTGAAGTAAAAATATCTACTACATCAATCGTAGAAAACAAACATTCTCCACTATACCAATTATTTTCAAACTTAGGAAGTCCCATGAGTCCCTCAATAAATATGGGACTTCCCTTAGTGTTTCCTTCAAAATCCAATCTATAAAAATACCTAGGGAGTAAATCGAACAGTTCCTACCAGAAACAATAACACGGAAGGGTGGGTTATCAATATTTTTGTGTGTCTTCGGTATTCTGAAGGCCACAGGCATCAAAGGATTGTCAGTCTTTAGAAACTCAAATAAATCCTCAGATATAGCTCCCTGAAAAAGGGAGTCCTCCAGAAATAACTGAATTTTCCTGTGTGCAAGAAAAATTCCTGGAAGATGTAAGATATTTATCAGTATCAGAAAAAATCAATGTAAGTTCATTAATATAATCTAACTTGTTAAAAATAACAATACCCCCACCCTTACCCGGTTTCATAATTCTTAATGAAGTATCCTGTCTCAACCTTTTAATCAATTCATGTTCTTCTTTATTAAGATTAAACTTTCTCTTCTTGGAACCATTACCAAGCATGAGCTGGATGTCAGCTTCACAAGCTTTCTCAAATGCTTGTACTACAGGATGGTGGGGAGGGTTGAAGTTACTTCTTTTCTTGAATATTCTATTGTTAGAGTTCAAATTTCCTTGCTGTTCCTTAAATAAAATATTAAAATTTAATTTTCTAGTGTATAATTTTAATTCTGTAGTAGTATCTACAATATCTACAATATCTAACTTTAAACCAGGTATAAATTTAAACCCTTTTCTAAAAACTGAAAAAAATGTCTCATCTATCTATAAGGCAGTTTCCAAGAATCAAATTAAACTTAATGAACTATCTTGTTTTCCCTCACCTCTGAATCAATGTGTTCTATACTGTAGTGTTGAATCTGCTGGTGGGACACCCCCACTACCACCCACACCTGTGGGCCTTATACTGTTGAAGATGAAGCTAAATAACACTTTAGCATATTTTACTCTAGCTGTGTAAAATTTCACTGGAAAAGCAATAAAAGCCCATGACAATAAAATTAAATGCTGTGACTCACGTCAGGTATTTAGAGTTCAAAGATCCTGTCTTTGTATCTATCAACATTCTACCGCATTGATTGTTTTTGTTGGAAAATCGTTTGTGGAGGCTTAACTGCATTCCATTGAAGTATCTGATTGGCCCTCCCCTCATCTCGGTTGTTCTGCAGCTATTATAGCCTCATTTCAAGCCAAAGTAATTGCAATATTGCCTATTGCAGTTAACTTAGGTGTATGTTAACAGTAATGTAGCGGTTTGTGTTACTGTTTTTAAAATTATCAGGACTTGTCTTACCTCCTGTCTCACTGCAGTTTTACAGATTGTTTTCCTGGTACTTACTCCACCTTGAGCCAACTTGCTCCACTCAGCACTTCCTATGTTTGGGCTTCACTCCACTCCCATACTGTACCCCTAATTTGCAACCAATCTCCCCACTACACCTAAACTTAGAAGCTCACTTTCTCTTCCTCCTCTACTCATCCTTCTATCCTGTTCCTAACTGCACTATCCAATCACAAACTGTTCTTATTATACCATTACCACCCACTTCTGTTCTAAATTCCTTCTCAAATTTCACTCTGCTCCCTACCAATCAATATGAACCTATTCTCCACACTATTATCACTGCTCATTACCTCACCTCACCATACTACAAGATTTTTACAAATCTAACCATGCTTTTCCATCCTGTATCACCGTATTCATCCTCCTCCTCTCATTCCTAACATCTTTACCAGTAGACTCCAAAAATAACATGTGAATGTGAAGCTGAAGTACTACTTTAACCAGAAAAAATAAGCTCACTTAGCACTAAGCCTTGATGGATCATTAAAAGCTGTTAACCATGCTCTGTGTGACTCAATCAACATGAAACACCTTAAAAATGTTTTAGATTTATTAAATAAGTAAACACTTTTTTCTGCTGAAGTGAAGAACATTACAGTGATGTTTTTAGAAGGTTACTCACTTTCTTCTTTGAATACTGTCAGACTCAACATCCTTCACAGTTAACAGCTTTTAGTGATCTCACCTTAGCGCTACATGAGCTTATTTTTTCTGGTTATAGTAGTACTTTAGCTGTACAGTCACACAATTTTTTCAGAGTTTAATTTGTTAATTGAGAATGTAGCAACACTACCAGCTGTTCCTTCTCTTACTATGGATTCTTCCATTTGTTTTTTTTTTCCAGGCACATTGCCTTCTAAATCTTTATTGGACCAAGCAACTAAGGACACAAATAGTCAAGGAGATTTCACTCATTTGATTTCACTGATCTCCCGACAATATACACTATTAAATAACACTTTGGAAACTTTAACATAGAACTCTTTTCCTTCACAAGGTAACTGAATGTGGCAGCCCAAGTTATGGGATAACACTTCAAAGTGTTCAGGTCAACAGCAGAAGTGATTTGTGCTACAGTTTCCAATGTTGAAGCGACAGCTTTACATTCGAGACCAGAGGTAGTTGGACACTATCCGAATCCACTTTTAAACTTTAATGACTGCTTAAAGATGGATGTTTCCTTTGGGAAATATAGCTGAGGCACTTCTACAATGGGTGAGTGTACTCTCATACCTCTCATACATCAACTGAAGAAAAAACACTTAAACATATGAAATGTACAATTAGATAATATGTTTCTTGCTGAGTGTTTGGACTAAAAGTGAATACCAAGGGGCTTAAGACTATTCATGTTTCCAAATGGACTAAATTGGAATAATTTATAATATAGTGGATTAGTTAACATGTTTGATAGACATGGGTTTGAACTAATGAATTTTATCAATAATAAGAATGTTTCTCTGATTAATGTTTTATATAATGAAATTGCAATTTTAAATAAAATAGCGACTTGCGTTTTGAAAACAACAAGTTTAAATATGGCAGAATATTTAAGTATGTTGATGAAGTATGTAATGCAAATGTTAATCACAAAAAGAGAAAATTACTTAGAAAATGTAATGTTTATAAAAATGGTAGCATTTACCCTACACCTAACAACTTGTTAACACAGTCTAACAAGCAGTTATATAATTCTGTTTGGGGAAATTCAGATTCTGTGGTTCATAATGGACCCTCTCATTTTAAAGGTAGCTTGAATGTTCAGGTTAATGATCCACAAATAGGAAAAATGTATAATGAGGTAGATGAATTTCCCCTTTCACCTTGAAGGCAAGAACAACTTGGAGCAAGGCCAAAGGATAAAAATTCACATTCATTTGATGATTTTTTCAAGAACACGATTGTCCTCCCCCCAAGAATAGGTTTACCAAGGGGGTAGAAAAAATGGAGAGGGAGGGCTTAGAACAAAGGTATTTGATTGATGACAGCTTGACTAGTATACATAGTGAAACCATACAAATTGATTAGAATATTTATTCATTTAAAGTTTTTAAAATATTTAATTTGAGTAATTTAGTTGCCCATTTTACATTATTTAATAAAGGTTTCAGTTTTGTACCGTCCACTAAAATTGACCTTACTAATTTAATACTAGAACTTAAACATTATACTCGAAGATTTTCTCAACTTGCCATCAACACA
Organism: Protopterus annectens; assembly: GCF_019279795.1. Classification (NCBI taxonomy): domain Eukaryota; kingdom Metazoa; phylum Chordata; order Ceratodontiformes; family Protopteridae; genus Protopterus; species Protopterus annectens. The sequence continues at coordinate 572,763,127 of NC_056741.1, read as the reverse complement.
AGGGAGTCGAGGTGATTCTAATTCTAATTTTAATTCTACAAAAGTATTAAAAAAGAAAAGCATATTTAATCCAGCTTTAAACAACACTTTAGTGACATTTAAGAAATGTTATAAAAAAAAAAAAATTATAGACTAAAAAATGAAAAATATTTTACATAAATAGCCAGAACCTCAATATTAAATAATTGGATATTTTACAAACTTTTAGGAACAAAGAAAATCCTATTTGAGTTATAAAACCTGATAAAGGAGCTGGGATTGTCTTGATTGACCACATAGAATATGCCAGTAGAATTTTTAATATTTTACAAGACACTTCCAAGTACATTATGGTCTCTTGTAATGAGATTTTTATGGTATATAGAAAAATTGACCTGTTTTTAGAAGATAGTTTAGCACATGGTATTAATACCCCAAACTATTTTCTTTTCTTTCACTTAAGAAACCTTTAATCCCTACTGTTTTTGGGATTCATAAAGTCCACAAGAATCCTAATGAACCTCCATTTAGACTTGCTATCTTGGCGGATGGATCTTAAACAGACCCCCTAGCAGTCTTTGCTGACAGATCTCTAAAAAAATGTTAGTTCTGTTACTCATTTATTGAGAGACTCTTGGGATTTTATACATAAAATTAAATAACAGTTTTATGCGCAAAACACCATTTTCCTTACAGTAGATAGAACTAATGCATTATGACTACAAAGTTATGAAGTTTTTAATGGAATATATGGATGTAATTCTTTACAACTACATATTTTTCTAAGGTGAATATTATAAATAAATTCAAGAAGTGGAAATGGGCACACCTTGTGCACCAATTTATGCCAACTTGGTGATGTGTGCATAGGAAAGGAAATTTATTGATATGTTAAGGATTTTTGGATGATTTATTTTTCTTATGGATAGAAAGTGAGTCTGAGATGCCACCATTTAAGAAACATATAAATAAGAGCACAGTGTTTTTAAGGTTTACTTTCCAAATCCAACAGAACCATGCTAATTAGTTAGATGTCACTATTACAAAAAAGATAAAACTTAGAAAATTTGATGCCTCAATTTATGGGAAGGGAACTTTTTTAAACACCTATCTGCACTTTACTAGTTGCTACCTACTTTCAGTTAAAAGGAGTGTGGTAAAAGTTCAGTTAGTTTGGGCAACTAGGATGTGTTCGAATTTTTTACTTTTTACTGCTTTTTATTGCTGAAGTGGAGAACAATGTTTTTAGAACAAGGTAATCCACAATCATTTTGAATACTATCAAATCAAACGTCCTTCACAGTTGGGGTGTGAAATTCTGCCCACTCTTAGGTTCAGAGATTGGACAGATTATTTCTCCTTTAACTTTTGAACAGTGTAACAATTTTAAAACTTCCTTTGTTAATAAATATACCCCAGTTGCAAAGTATATTTAGAAAATAAGAAATAACAACTGGAATTTATTTAAAATAGACCTGGACCTTTTTAAGATAGTGGGAAAATGCCAGTCTTTACATACAAAATGGGTAAGAATCTGAAAAGTATTTTTGAATGTCGGGAAAATACACAGAAACAGTTATTGATGTCAGGTACCCATCCTTGTGGTTCATGTAAACAATGTCCTTACTTATTAACAGAGGACTTTATTGTTTTAGTAAGTCAGAAAATACCCTTGATGAGAGGAAATTGTCACATTAAGGGTATTGTCTATGTGGCTATATGTATAGGATGTAAAACTTTCTATATTGGGAAAACTGAAAGAGCAATGTGTAAATGTATTTACACACATAACTATGACATCTTAAAACTGAATACAGACAGTTCTCTTTATAAACACGCTCAGAGTTGTGCTCTATACAAAAAAAAATTCAGTTTGCTATTTTGGAAGTTGTTCCCAGAAATGAAAGAGTTGGTGACTGGGAAAATTGGTTAAAAATAAAAGAACTGTTTTGGCAGTTGAAATTGGACACCTCTAACATTCCTGGGTTAAACAATTATATTTCCATAGTACCTTGGTTAAAATATACAGCACTTATAATACATTACATCATAATATTATAATACATCCAGAGGTGTTTTACTCTAAAGTATTTTTACTGAACTTTTAATGTACTCAATTCATTTTAATGCACTCTAAGCACTTTATTTTCAAGTATTCTTTGAATGCATTTTATTATTGTAACTATACTTTTACAATCTTCAAGTTTAGTTCTTTATTTAAGATGTTTGCTTTGACTAAATTTAACCATTTTAAAAGCTGTTTGTGTTATCTCTTTAAGTACAGGCCTTTTAGCCAAATGATTTGTTGTAATTATCTATTTAAATGCTTGTTTCAAAACTTTGAATGGTTCTGATGAAGTCTATGGTATAGACAGAAGAAAACACTTAACCGCTTACTTATTTAATAAATCTATTAAATTTTAATGTGTTTCATGTTGATAGAGCCACACTGGGCCTGATTAACAGCTCTTAGTGATCCCTACCAGTAGTAATAATAAGTAAGTTCAACTCAACCATTACTTCATCCTCACCTATCAACCATCTTCCCACTAGCTACTGAAAAATTTCTTGAAGCTTATTTCCCATAACTCCATTCCACTGTTGCAACCCCACAGTACTGAAAAATGTCAGCCCGAATGTAAAGGTAATACTTTTACACATCTCTGGTAGAAATACCATAATAATCAAAATATTTTTCTCCACCAGACATCAGTGTGGTGACATCCACCCAATCCAAGTCTCAACAAAACCCCAAACCAAAAAATGCACTCTAAAAGTTTAAAAATAATCATTTAAACCTTAGAAGCATATACAACAAAATCACAGATTTTCATGCCTGGATGATTCCACACAACCCAGACATCCTAGTCATAACAGAGATGTGGCTAAAACCTGAAATAAAATATGCTGAAATACTACCCATGGTTATAATATTATTAGCCTCAATAGAACACATAAATAATCAGGTGGAATAGCTACAATCTTTCCAAACATGCTCACAGTAACTCTCCATACAGGCACAATCCCAAATTATGGAAAGCAGAAACCCTAATCTAATTCCAAAACTTAATTGAGCCAAGAGCATACGCATTGTTGGGCACTCCCAGGACAGAACATTCCAATACCTGAACGCATACTATCCTGGATAGCAGATACAATCATAAATTAAATTATCCTCCTGGGTGATGTAAGCATTGACTGGCAGCCTTTATTTGCAAATTCAGCAATCAACAGCATGAACTTCTTTGGAATCACTCAGTGTATTAATACACCAGCCAGATATTGCAAAAATAACTCCCAACAATCTATCCTGGACTGGATTGTGGTTATCAGCCTAGCTAATTTTACCTGTTCAGGTACCCTCTCCGGCCACATGCCAGCTTATACCCGCAGGAGTATTACACAACTAACAAAGGAATATAAGATCAAAACTACCATAATCTCTCCAAAGACTTTCATTGAAGTGCAATTAACTGGTCAATCCTAAAAAGACTCACCTTAAATGATATAGTTGAATACTTCAAGGCAGTGTTTCTAAATATTCTTGGCATGTTATCCTCACAGTGTACAAAAGGAATTAAAAATAGCAATACCCCATGGCTCACTAACCAATGCAAACTTCTTATGAAAGACAGAGACAAAGCTATTTAGACAGCTACAAAACCAAGTCAAGAAACAAGTTAATAGAGAGAGAGAAAAGAAAAAAAGTCTTATTATACTCACCTACACGATAGCTATAAAAACAACCATAAAAAATTCTGGTCCTCCATGCATATCTTCTCTTATCAACCCAGGTATAAAAAAGATCCCAGTTCATACCTTTTCTTCAGACAGCTATTTATTTTAATACATATTTCATAGAATGTATAGCCAACTTAACCTCAAACTCACCTAACACACCCCCTTCCATGCAGCTAACTTCCTGTAACTTAGACTCTAACACATCTCCTTCACAAAACACCCCTAACTGCAACCTATCTGATACACACACAGATAACTCCACCTTACCTTTTAACCAGTTTCTGTAACTCTCATAAAAAAGCTTTTACATAAATTCCTCCTCAGCTGACAACCTTCCACTGGAATACCTAAATCTCACCATGGATGCAATAGCATACCCAATCATCATTCCTATTAATAGATCGATAACAGAATCTTGTTTCCCTAACCTATGAAAAATGGCACAAATTCTGCCATTACATAAAGGAGTTAATTCCACTGATGTTACAATTTTCCATCTTGCAGCCATCCTGTCTCCCCTCTCTAACATCCTTGAAAGATGCATACATCAACAATTCCTCCACTATTTCTTACAAAATAAGCTAATCACTAATAAGCAGCATGGACTTTAGCTAGACCACAGCACCTCTACTGTATTACTCTCATATACAGACACTGTCAACAAAGCTCACAACTCTAACAAACTTCTATCTGCAGTATTTCTAGAACTATCAAAAGCCATTGACATGGTCTCACACTAAATTTCTCGATCAACTTTCCACGCCTGGGTCTATCATCTCCATCTATTCAATGGTTCTCTAGCTACCTTGCCAACAGGTAAAAAGCTGTAAAATAGCAAGGATCCATCTCTGCATATCTTCCCATTTCTACAGGAGTCCCACAAGGATTCATCTTTGGCCCTCTACTGTTCAGTATTTTTATCAATAGCCTACATTTCACTCTGGTTTCTGTAAACTCTGGTCTCCCCTATTGGTCTTTTCCTGGAAGTGTGTACACTAAATAAGACATTCTGCTACCCACCATTCTCTAAACTACAAGGCACCCACCTTGATGAGTTTAAACACTCGGGACTCAAACAACAAAATTCACCTGCAAGCTCTCTGCAAACCTGCCAAATGCTTTATAAATGAGAAATTCTGCTACCCCCCTCATCTCTAAACTGCAATACATCCCACTGTAAGAGTTTAAACTCTCTGGACTCAAACAACAAAATTCACCAGCAAGCTCTCTGAAAGCCTACCAAAACACTTTATAAATATGAAAGTGTGTATAAATGTTTTTCCCTTTAATTGGCTTTTCAATATGCAATGTTATTTGGATTGAGCAGTTGTGTTTAACATAATGTGTTTGTTACACTTGCAATCTGTGTAGTGTGCAAACACCCCCATCCCCCACCCAGCTAATTTGAATTAGGAATTGTATTTTGCACCAGTTTCTACTTGCAGCAGTTTCTGATTCCACTTTGCTTAGTTAAAGAAAAGTACCAAACACCCTTAAGCTGTTTTTCTTTATAAGCTGTAAATGTATCCTTACATACTGTACTACTTTTCACCAAATACTTAACTGACCCTATAACCAGCATCTTAAATAGATTTCCTGCAGCCTCACTGATAGTTTTTTATCTGAGTACTTACCTGCTGGTTCTCATTATCTGGGTTGTCATTTATCCCTGTTTTACTCTTAGTTTTTCTTCTTATTTCCTGTCCCCTTTAACTCTGTTCTGATGTCTTCTCCCATGATGCTTTTCTCCATTTAAATGGTATCCTAGCTGGCACCATTTTTTGTTCAAGATTCTGTTGTCTTTCTCCATAACTTGACTCCCATTACAATATCTCTATATCTGAGTTTCTTCCTTGACACTGCAAACCCATCACTTTTCCCTGCAAAGATACTTATGGTTTCATTGATTGTTTTATTTTTTCAGTTTTCAGTCTGCCAAGACCTAGGCAGATGGGCTCAATCTGCTCCTAAAACAAGTCCCCCTGCACGCGGGAAGTTGCACGGCAAAAAGAAGAACCAAGTACAAAAAATAAGCCAGCAACAAGTGAGCCGTGTAAAAGTAGTTTATTAAACTACTATGACCACATTAAATGCAAAACAGACCGGTTTCGGCCAACAAAAATACTGGCCTTCATCAGTGTATTACAAACAGCACAACAGTGATCAAATCTTTATATAGTAGATGAAAACATATCATTGGTTGAAAATTGCATATTAATCAGTGAACTCATGAATATTTATATTTTTCAGTAACAACAATATAAACTTGAAAATATGTAAAGGTACAATCATAAATATTCATTTAGTCCCGGATTAAATAAAGCTCCAAGTTTAGTAATCCATTTTTTCTCCCTAGCATCTAATTTCTTATGCCAACCAGATTTATAGGTACGATCACCAATAAGTTTGTCTATTATAATAAAGTGGAATTGTGCAGTTGGATGTGTAAGGGTATGTTTATATAATGCATTGGTGCTTCTTTGACATTTAATATCGCTAAGATGTTCAGACATACGCAATCTAAAAGGTCTTGAAGTCTGACCTATATAGAATGCATGACAACTGCAACTAGCCATATAGATTACCCAATCAGTGTTACAGTTGGCAAAAAAGTGAATGTCAAAAACTGTACTGCTATTTCTACTTGTAAACTCCTTGGACTTTAACAGGTGTTTGCAATTAACACAATGTCCACAGGGAAAACATCCAATCAATCTATCACCCAAAATAGTAGTTTGATACAACCCAGGTAGTCTGGATTCAGAGTGATGTTTATAGTGATTAAAATAACCAGCTAGATTTTTTCCTTTGCGAAAGGAAAAAGAACATGTATTGGGAATGAATGGCTGAATCTTGTTATCAGCTTTAAGTATGTTCCAATTATCTTTGATGATATTCATAAATTTATTGGTATTTCTGCCAAAAGTAGTAGTAAACCTTAGTATATTAGATGATGCACATTTATTTTTATTTTTATAAATCAATAAATTATCTCTGTGCAGACCCATGGCATGATTCTGTGCCATAGTGACATATCCTGAGCTATAACCTCTATTCATAAATCTATTGTGTAGATCACGAGCATGATGTTTAAAAGTAACATCATCTGAGCAATTCCGTCTAATTCTTAAAAATTGTGATTTTGGAATGTTTTTGGCTATATGTTTTGGATGAAAGCTGGAGGCATGGAGTAGAGCATTGTATTGTGGGAATTTACGATACACTTCAGTTTTAAGGGTATCATCCTCATTTTTAGTGACCAAAACATCAAGAAACGTAATAGATTTTTGGTCATAGGTGATAGTGAACTGAATTCCCCATTTGTTATCATTTAGATACTCCAAAAATTCTTTGAGATATCCAATATCTGATCTCCATACCATCCAGCAGTCATCCAAATATCTCGTCAATATCAGGCAGAAACAGATTATGAGTATCATCATAAATCATGATTTGCTCGATATAAGCCATAAACAGATCAGCATATATGGGGGCAAAAGAAGCCCCCATTGCTGTACCCTTGATCTGTAAATAACATTCCTGATCATAGAAGAAAATGTTTTTAGTTAATACACGCTCAGTTAGATTTATGAGAAATGTATTAAAACCAGGTGGATACAGGTTAGATTTGTAAAGCCAATATTCAATGGCATCAAGACCGGCCCAATGTGGGATGTTAGTGTATAATGAACTAACATCCAACGTACATAGCCACCAATTCTGTTCTAATTGCATATCATTAGCTATGCTCAAAAATTGTGTCGTGTCCTGTATTCTAGATCTAACCCAAGGTAGAAGTGGTTTTAAATATTCGGTCAAAAATTCTGAGAGTGGCTCAGTAAGTGATCCTATGCCTGACACTATAGGTCTGCCTGGTGGATGTAGAGAATCTTTATGAATCTTAGGCAGAAAGTAAATAAATTGTCTGGCAGGGTCAGTGATGGTTAGGTGTTGTAGTGTTTTATCAGTAATGATCCCATTATCAACCGCAGAATGTAAGAAATCTAGAATTTGTTGAGAAAATACTGGTGTGGGATCTAAAGGCATTTTATTATAATACCGGGCATCACCCAATTGTCGGTGCGCCTCAATGTCATAATAACTCCAATCCATAACCACCACTGCCCCAACTTTATCAGCATGAAGAATTACCAATTCCTTGTTTCTAACCAGTTCATCTAAGCTGGATATATCACTTTCAGTCATATTATTGGGCATAGGTTGTACAAAATTATGTTGAAAATGTAAATCACTGAGCACATTGCGTAGAAAAAGACCAACTGTGGGGTGCATAGGAGGTGTAAATGATGAGGCATGATATCTGAATACCTGCGCATATTGTTGTTCTTCTTCCCCTTTGTCCTGAAAAAACAATCTAAGGTTAATGAGTCTGCAAAAAGAAAATAAATCTTGTGCAAAATTATCTTCAGGAACAAAAAAAACGGGGATAAAAGATAATCCTTTATTTAATAAAGATATTTGTTCAGGTGTTAATACAGCATTAGAAATATTACAAACATTGTTTACTTGTTGGTTAGTACCTCCATCAAAGTCTGGAGACTTGTAACCTTTTTTATGTTTCCTGTCCCCCCTCCTCCTGCCCCCCCTGTTTGCCCTAAAGGGATAGTATGATTACTACGTTTGGGCATAGGGGACCCCATGGTGTGCTGTGTGTCAGTATCAGTTCCTGATGAGGTGTCATAATCAGTCGAATCTATAGTGTTACCACGTCCTTTTAGAATCGAACGTGGACGTTTCCTTTTGGAACTAGGTGTGTTAGTATTCTCTGCATTTTGAAATCTAACATGTCTAACATGTTTAAATGGTTGTCCTTTCTGATAATCAGACAAATCCTGTACAAATTTTTTAAGTTTCTTTTCTTTAAGTGTGGTATCAAAAGTCAACAAATCAGAACTGAGTTTGGATAATAATGAAGGAAAAAAGCTATCCTGTTGATATTGGTTGCAATCTTCAATAAGTTGTAATACCTTGGAGTTTTGTTTATCAATAATCCTAGTGTAATAATTAGACAATGAATGTACAAACTTCATAGAACATTCTTGTTGAATGGATAGCCATTCAGTATTAAGAATCTCATCCGGATCCGCCACCAATGGCTGAATCTTAACCCTCAGACCTCTGGGACAAATGTCCTTAGCCAAATAAGCTTTCAGTAGTTTTAGGTGCCATACATCAGATCTCAATGATCTCATATTTTTGTTGAGATCCTCAAATGATTTTTGACATAACTGTTCTGGATTCAAGGGATTAGAAATAGCAGAGCCATCAATACCCACACCAATACCAAATGGTGCCAAATCATCCTTATCTGAAGATAGATCCAAAAATATTTTGCTTAGATCCATCATAGAATATGGTCAGAAATATATTGTAATAAAACAGTAAAAGGCAACCACGCCCTGTGTCAAAAAACCAAACAGTTGGTAATATTCAAATTATAATGGCTGAAATGCAGTTTATAGAAACCCTTTGCACTCTAAAGCCACGTTAGACACAGGACAATAATGGTATATTATGGATGAAATTATATACTCCTTGTATATCTGAACTAGGTCTAGAGTAAGGCAACCCAAACTACAAGCAAAAAGCTAAAAACTGATTTTTTCAAAAGGGTCAGAGGACAAAAAATCAAAAACAATTGTGGTCAGGTCACAGATAATATCCAATACTGAATGTAAAAAATGGAAAAGATAATGTATACCTATTATCACAATGGACAATAGTATCAATATTATTTGTAATACTCAAAATTGTTTAAAGTATTCATAACCTCATGTTATATGATGTAAAGTGAATAAGCTAACCCCTGATCTAAAAGATAGATACAAAAGATTAATACTAAAAGTGAAACTACAATACTTGGTCTAATAAACTAGAGTATTTGTTTAAATGTAATACACAAAATATAGACAAAGTAATATTCACAAATGTAAATAGATAGTATTTCAAATGATGACTTAGTATTGTACTAGGTATACAAGTAAAAAACACTTGTTATTTCCTCAAAATGTTAGCTAGGATATATAATAAACATGAAAAACAATGATAAATTCCAAGTAAACACTATTATAACAAGCAATGTGCCCAGCAACCAAATAGTTCACAATAAGAAATATGTCAGAATAACACTCCTAGTTTCATATATATGATATACCCTCCAGAAATGACATCAGGTCTAAACAGTCCATACTGAATCAAAAAAGAAGCACATAAGAGATGAAAAATTATTTTGCTAAGTATCAACTGTAGCAATATATAAATATTGCTTAAGATTTAAAAAAGTGTGATATTGAAATGGTAATCATATATAAATAATTCTACATGTCTACATGTCTTCCAGTACAGCATATTCATTTAAATTTTAGGCCTAAGAGGTATATAAACACGCATAAATGTCCAAATAATAGAAAGGTCGACTGTCCTCAACAAAGAGCAATTGTGATTGTCCCAGACATACACCCAATTTTGATGGTGTATAGCTATAACAATTCGCTGAAAGTGATGTTGTTGTCTATCCTTTAAATCCAACATGCATGTATATTGGCGACATATGTCCAAAAACGATGATGTTTAATCACAAATATTGCTCAAAAGTTTGTACAGTACCTGCCCATGACACACAAACCATATTTTAGATTAAACAAATCCACTAGAATGGGTATAGTCATTGGATGTCAGCTATATATAAGCCGCCGAAACGCCAGCATAGCACGCCATAAAGTCCCCAACAGGAAGTTCAGTAATATATATCCAAATAGAGTTCTCCTGCTTATGAAAAGATATATAAGGCGAAAAGGTGAATAAACGCCTTAAAATTGTGTAAACATACTTCGCCGCCCAAAAAATAGAAACATTTTTGGAACAGTCCGTAGCAAATAACAAACACCATCAGCTATGTATATAAGCTGCCGACACACTAGTGCAACACGCCATGAAGTCCTCCACAGGAAATACAACAGCGTATGTCCAAATGAAGTTCACCTGAATGCAGATAATAATGAGGCAAACAATAAACGCCTTAAGAGTGTATAGGCATGCTTTACTGTCCAAAATTAGAAGATAGAACTGTCCGTAGCAAAAACAGTTATAGATGGCAATTTGTATCTTAAACAGGATCGAAAAAGCATCTCTCCATAATAATACGCCCCAGATAATACTGTTACCATCCTTTTAAATACGATACACATATATACTAGTGTCGTATGCGCAATTCCATGATGACAAACACCAACATTGAATCACTGATGTTGTAAAAAGTGATCAGTACCTGTTCAAAACACATATACGTCCATTAGAATGAGAGAGAATCATCGAATACTTGGCGAAATAAATATATTAAACAATATCAACCATGTAGATAACGGCAGACACGCCAACACAGCACACCATGAGGTCCCCAGCAGGAAGTTCAGCAACGCGTATCCTAAAACAAGTCCCCCTGCACGCGGGAAGTTGCACGGCAAAAAGAAGAACCAAGTACAAAAAATAAGCCAGCAACAAGTGAGTCGTGTAAAAGTAGTTTATTAAACTACTATGACCACATTAAATGCAAAACAGACCGGTTTCGGCCAACAAAAATACTGGCCTACATCAGTGTATTACAAACAGCACAACAGTGATCAAATCTTTATATAGTAGATGAAAACATATCATTGGTTGAAAATTGCATATTAATCAGTGAACTCATGAATATTTATATTTTTCAGTAACAACAATATAAACTTGAAAATATGTAAAGGTACAATCATAAATATTCATTTAGTCCCGCATTAAATAAAGCTCCAAGTTTAGTAATCCATTTTTTCTCCCTAGCATCTAATTTCTTATGCCAACCAGATTTATAGGTACGATCACCAATAAGTTTGTCTATTATAATAAAGTGGAATTGTGCAGTTGCTCCCCAACTCTACCCCTATTCTCACTCACCCCTGCATACACTACACTTATAATCTACCCCAATAACCACACCACCTTTCCCCATCCAACTTACAACCCTCCAATCAAACTTGACATCCTCTGCACTTTAATCAACCTATCATATTAAAGGCATTTGCTTAGTCCCCCCCACACTTGTTAACATACAGGTAATATTTCAACAACCTACTTTATTTCCAAATAGACTGTCATACTATGTTTCTCCCAAATCTTAAATATTCTAACAGCTTCCTAGTTATTCTCCTTCTCTCACCCATTCTAATTTTTTCCTCCCTTGCTACCTCATATCAATGCACCCAATAACCTACTGCCAAATCAAACTCTCTGCCACCTACTCTTTCCCTATACCCAATCACGTTTTCTTCATTCCAACACTACCTTGTATAGAATCAAGATATTATAACTACCCACACTCCCTCTTAAAACTAAACCATAAATCTACCTCCAACACAACCACTTTAATTATCTCAGAATACTCATTTTAAATCTACTAATATTAGGTGGTATGCATCCCAACCTGGGACCTAACCACAGCTCCTCTCTCTGTGCTCATCCCTCACACCCCCTAAACTCCACACCCAGTACTACCTTGCAGACCCTCCCATCCTCTTCTATCAAAAACCTATCTATTCTATCTTTAAACGTTCAGAGTATCAGGAATAAAATCTACCCATTCCAATAAAATCTCCCCATTCCATGCCTTGATCTCCATACATACCTCTGATATTCTCTGACACCTGGCTTAAGCTTCAGAAATCTGACTCAGAATTTCTTTCCCCAGGCTTTAACATCTTCTGACAAGACAGACCTAAGAAAAAAGGTGACAGGTTTTCAGTTCTATACTCTAATCAGGTCTGCCTCCACCTTCTACCAATCAATCTTCCAAACTTCCACCCAGCTGAAGTTCTCATTGTTACATGTAAACTGAATAATCACAAGAAACTAGCAATTACCTCCATCTATATCCCCCAGGAAACAAAATCCCTGTCTTAGAGCTCGTTCCCTCCTGGATGTCTCAGACTGTCTCATATGAAACTGTTATCTTGGGTGATGTTAAGATTGATTGGAAATGCCCTTGATACTGATTCCCCTAACACCTCCATTAATTTATTTGGCTTCTCCCAGCTAATCTCTGCCCCCACTCATCTAAATAAACACACCAAATCTGGCTCCACCCTAGATTGGGTCCTTCCCTCCAGTCAAAACTCCTACCACAACCCCTCAACCCTATCAGATACTCTAAGTGACCACCGTCCCACCTTCATACTTTGATATTCATCCTTTCTACACAAAACCCAGCAATACACTCACGCTCTACAATTAACTGGTCCTTCCTGTATGACCTCCCCCTGGAGTAAGCTGTCCTGGCATTTAATAACATATTTCTAGAGGCACTTATCTCCCTGGCCCCCATCAGGAAAATAAGCATCAAAACCCAATATGCTCCCTGGCTAACACAAGCCACTCATACACTTATGTATAAGAGAGATAGTGTATGGAAAAAACGCAAAAAATCTAACACTTCCACTGATCATCAGTTCTACAGACAGCTTCATAGCTTAACTAAAAAAAAAGTCACCCTTGACAAGAAAAACTATTTCCAGAAACCTCTACATAATCCTCACTCCAACCCCCCCAAAATTCTATAAATAAACTACAATATCCTGGTAGCTGCTCATCACCTAATCCATGCCCTAACAGCTCTCCCACTGATACTGACACCTTTCTTAATTCCTTCTTCATTGACTCTATTTGCAATCTAACCAAAAAAGACACCATCACCTACCCCACTCCTCCTTCAACAACCCACCCAACCCCCTTCTCTCAAACCCATCCCCACAACTTATATCAAGTCACTCTATAGCAAACTTAAAACATGCTCTCCATCAGCTGATAATGTACCTCCTCAATTCCTAATACTTGCTGCCAATTCTATTGCCTACCCCATCTCCATCTTAACCAACAGGTCAATCAAAGGAAACAATGTACCTGAAATCTGGAAGAAATCCTATGTCATACCCTTACATAAAGTTATCAACTCAACTGACCCCTCATTTCAGGCCCATTCCCATTCTATCTCCCCTGTCAAAAATTCTTGAAAAGTGCATCCACAAACAGCTCCTCAATCACGTCCTCCTAGAAAATCTGCTTACCCCTACACAGCATGGTTTCTGTCTTTGATATAATTCACTAATTCTATTACAAATTCTCATAACAACAGCAAGCTAATCTCATGTTTGTTTCTCATCATCAGAAAGGCACATGAAAGTCAGGCCTGTTATATACGTATAAAAAATTCCTCACAGATGTCTCTAGGCTCTCTCTTACATAAGCATTTATATTCTCCACCCTTCTTTACACTGCACATATTCTCACTAATATCCACTCCAATCTTCTGTGAAAACTGGAACTCACTTATAATAAAATTGCAAGATTTGCCTCTAACCAACCCTACCACTCTTACCACTGCCTAGCCTTGAAAAACCTGCAGTGGCTGGAATTTCATCATCAAATCCTACTACTCCAGCATCTCATATCTCATTCTGAATTACATGAACCCTCCTCCTGTCCCTCTCGCTCTACCCTCATCCAACCTTATACTCCCAGCTGCACCCTCAGTATCTACCAACAGCATATTCTGCAAGTCTATGCACCCAACAAAACATTGATAAACCCCTCTATAGCTATTCAGTGGCAAATGCTTAGAATAAATTACTACTAAGTGTTAGACAGATCTCTAACACCAACTCTTTCAAAACAACACTAAAGGTGACTCTACATATATCATGGACATGATTATGACCCAACTTAATTCACCTCCCCTCCTATAATACTATTGCAGCAAGCTTTTCTCCCACCTCTCTCTGCCTCTGCTTCTAATAAAGTCTACTAATAGTTAATAGTTCCTACAGCTTCTACAGCTGTAGTCTTGGAAATTGTCTCTTGCCCTGGGCTTATTTCCTGTTTATATATTTGTTACTTTTGGCTTTACAAACTTATCTATATTTTCTGCATTCTGCTTACAATTGTATGAAACTTTGTACTATATTATGTTTTCTACTTAATGACCATTTTCTAGCATCTTGTTTCAACATACACCTCATACATGTTGTAACTATTGTAATTTTATATTTTATAACTCTGTCATGTGATTACTTTTGTTATTTGTACTTTTTGGAGCTTTTCTCCTCAGGCATCCACTGAAAAAAGGCTGCTGCCCAGTTGGATTAACCTGGTCAACAAATGTCAAAAATAAAATAAAATAAGTAATTGTGAAGGCACTTTGATTCAATATGCAGATAAATCTGCCATCATATGCTCTTCAAACAGATTAAATCACCTTAACTCACCTCTAAGACATCATTCAAAAAGCTGTCATCTCCATTAAAACCTGGCTTACAAGAGCACAGCTCTTACTCAACCCTTAAAAAAAAACTAAGCCCTCCTCTTTACTCCAAAAGCTCACATCCCTAACAAAGCATCTTTCAAAATCTTTTCAGCAAATGGCACTGGAATTGAATTAATACTCCATACCAAAATATTAGCAGTCATAATAGATGATAATCTTAAATGTGACCTCCACATCCAAAGCGATATTAAGAAAATCCATCAAAAACTAGGCATGCTATACTGAAAAAAAATTTCTGAGCACAATCACAAAAATTACTCTAGTGAAAACATACTTTCTGCCCTTTCTACTCTATGGAACACCAATTCTAACAAATTTACAATCCTCCATAAAAAAAAAACAAAAAACAAAAAAAAACTTGAGAATGCTGCTGCAACAAAATTGCCAGGTTCACTACTAATTCATTCTCCTTTACCTAGCACTGTAAAGTTCCACATACCCTTAGCTGGTTGGAACTCCCCCTCTACCCTCCAACATTCAACTTATAACAGTACATAAAATCATGCACAAAGCATTAGCCTGCCCATCTCTTACTCCTTTAATCAAAATACATTTCCCTAAAAGAACTCTTAGATCAGAAGACAAACGATTTTCACCATAAATAAACTAACCAACTATAAAGTCAATGCTTTGCACCCTCAAATGTAGGGGAGCTCTACTTCTCCCACCCCCTGATAATTAGATTTTCGAACTCAGAAACCACACAGTACTGGGAAAATGGCATATTCCCCATCCCTGGTAATGTAATGATCTCACACAGTCAGTCACCTGTTTTGTTTACCAAATCATGTTAATGAAACACCTATCAACTTTCTAGACAGTTGATGTAAGCAATGCAGCCAACACACACACCCACGCACACACACACACACACACACACACACACACACACACACACACACACACACACACACACACACACACACACACACACACACACACACACACACACACACATATAGGTTCATAGGTTCATAGGCTGGTACTGGGCTATCGGCCCTAGGGCCTATACAAGCCTAGCCATAACAATTCCCTGGATATTTCTTCCCACATTTACTTCCATGGACTCCTGTCTAGCAGAGTGACTGAAGTGATCCCCGGGGTGAATTTCCTATCTCTCATCCAGTCGTCAAGGTTCCTTTTGAAGAGGGCCAAGGAGGCACTCTGCTTGATATGTATGGGCAGTCTATTCCAGAGTATGGGGAGTCTCTGGGTTAGGAACCTATCCCTCCAGCATGTTTTGTTCATTGTGATGACAAGATTTAGATCCCTGGAGTGTGTGGCTTTGAGGGATTGGGATTTCTTTAAGTGGAGCATGTCCAACAGCTCAGGGTTTGACATGAACTTGTATGTTAAGCAGAGATCGCCTCTGAGTAGACGATATGCCATAAAGTATAGCTGGAGTTTTTTTAGATGGTCAGCATAGGACATCTGCTTTAGGCCTGTGATTCTTTTAGTCAGGTATTTCTGTGGCCTTTCCAGCTGTTGCAGATGTCTTGTGAGGTACATACCAAATGGGGAGTTGTACTCTATAATGGGTCTAATGAGGGATGAGTACAGTGGGACAATGACCTCTTTTTTTCTGGATGAAAAGCCCTTAGTGATAAGCTGTGCCACATACAAGGATTTTCTGTTGTGGCAATGTGGTTATCGAAGGTGAGACCACTGTCCACCTGTGTCCCTAAGTCTCTCATCACACTTTTGGTGTTTAGTGTACTGTCTCCTATGTGGTAATTCATGGGTACATGGTTTTTCCCAAAGGGGATAACCATACATTTCTTGGCATTAAGCTTGAGCCCATGGCTCTGGCACCAAGCATCTGTTTCTGTATATTAAAATTATTTTTATATCACCACAAAATACCTGAAGAAAGAATGGCAGTAAAAGTATTTTAGTGCTTATCTCTCTCTCTCTCTCTCTCTCTCTATATATATATATATATATATATATATATATATATATATATATATACCACACACACACACACACACACACACACACACACACACACACACACACACACACACACACACACACATACTACACACATATGTAGATATATAGATATATAAATAGATATAGATATATATGAGATTCTTGAATCTAAAGCTAAAAGTCAACATGAAAAAAATCAACCTAAAATACTTGACAAATATATTGTCAACACCATTTGCATGCACGCAGACAAAATCTTGGAGCACATAAATTAAAAAGTAATGATTTTTTTAATTTGTAGTGCCTGCAGGCTTGATGCTGTGGTTGTTTGAGATCAGTATAAAGCTGGGGTTGTGGAATATGCCCTTTCCCTGGCATTGTGTGATTTCTGAGTTGTTATATTTAATTAGTAGAGGATGATGGGGCCTTGATCCCTCTAAAAACATTTTGTTTTGTTTTGTTTTGTTTGTATGGCTGGAGATTTTGTGTAGGAAGATGGAAATATTGTCAACTTTTTTAGGTTTAGATCTTTTATACATACACACACACCTATACATATATATATATATATATATATATATATATATATATATATATATATATCTATATGTATACACAAATCATATGTTTGTAGAGTCACATTTGGAAGAAAGTTTTTTTTTGTGGATGTAAAAAAGAGATAATTGCAGATGAGTAAATGGTCATTTGCATGAATCACATATAGTTGAATTTAGTTTTGTATAGTGTAGGTAAGCAGGAGTGTACAGGAAATGAAAAAGTGGTGGTTGTGAAGAATTGCAGGATTGTGTTATAGCATTTCTTGTAAATATGCAAGTATTCATGGGTTAGGGTTAGAGTAAGGGTTAGGTAAGGGGATTGAGTCATTATTGTGCATGTTTTATGTTGTCTGTGTTCTGTGTACTTTTGTTTTGTGTAGTGGTACTGTTAGGGAAAATGTTTTAGAAAACTAATGTGTAGCATTAGGGTCAGGGGTAGGAAGCCTCACTGCCCGTCTTAATCATGTGTGCTAACCCCGACCATAACCCTTGCCCCTAACCCTACACATTATGTTACCAAAAACTCTTACCCTAAAAATATCACTACCAAGACAAAACTTCATCTCAGTTTTATAGCTGCGGTTTATGGATATAGAGCTTCTTTTAGTGGGAGAGACGTATTCACTGCTTTGTAATTCACTCTTATGTGTCATTCAGTGTTTTGTGATATTCTCTTTCTTGTTCTACCAATAGTGATTATCTCTCTTTTGAGTTGTCTACCTTTCATGACACATATATATATATATATATATATATATATATATATATATATATATATATGTATGTGAGTCTATTGTGTATAGCTGAACTGACCTAATGTCAACTGTAAAACACCAACAAAATAAGTTCGGTCTTACACAATAGCAAACAAACAAAACCAAAAACAATAATATTGAGAGAGGAAAACTATATCCTTTCCCAATATTAAAACTAACTCCCCCAGTAACACTAGCTTCAAATTTTCCAAGGAAGTAAATCAACAAGTAAAAAGGTTATACAGAATAAAAGCCATACTGGAAAGCTTGTCAAAAACACCATAACAAATCGGTGTTGTCACTGTTTAATGCCTTAAACCTCATTTGATAAAAACTGCAAGAAAGATCCAGCCAAGCTACAGCTTTGACTGTGATACCTTAAACCTCCTATAACAGGGGGTTCTTTAAGGACATCAAAGGTCTCAGCTACATGACTGATGATATTTTCTTTCTAAGTTTTAATGGATATATTCAGGCCATGTTTTGACATTTTTATTGACCTCATTTGCACAGCATAAGTGGAATACTTTGCTACATTTCAGAAACAGAAGGTTGTTACACCCAGCAGATGCCCATAAACATTAAGGTTCCTGCAAAATATCAAAAGTAACATCCAACCCAAGGGGTATAAAGGTCACATAAACAAACCATTCATTAAAATCTGCAATAAAGACCCAGCCAAGCTAGAGTTTTCATTGTATGATACCTTAAACCTCCTATAATGAAAGCCCATGGGATATATGTAAATTACACCTTAAAGACATCCCCCAGGATTTAATAAAATCTGTGTAAGCACAAAGTAGAGCCTACATAGAATGTTACTGTGTCCATGTACATGGTTCTCTCTCAGCAGTGCACCATGCATATTAATCATGGAGCATTGCTGAAGAAGACTCATGGAACACTGTTATTAAATCAGTGTAGCGAGTATATTGCCAGCTCTTTCTGCAGATGAGTAAGACACTCCCTGCACTGTCCAATTGTATTATATCAATGTTTGTATTATTTTTTAAGTGTTTTTTTTTTTTTTTTAAATGATGTTTGGCATGGCACAGAGCGCAGCAATGCTAAGCCATGCCGAGACACCTGCCAGACATCTAAAATAGAAACCGGATACAATTATTTATTTATTTAAAGGTCATGTTTAAGCATAGCTGAGTGGGTTTGGGTGATGTGGCATACTGCTCAGCAGTGCTTATAGGTAGCTCAGAGGTATATGTAAAGGTATAACAGCACTCCACATACACTTTATCTAAATGGGTAGAGGTGCAGCATCATGAGCAGTAGGTGCAGGGTTTGAACCCAAGGAAGGAAAAATAAGCATTTATTTTTGA
Organism: Protopterus annectens; assembly: GCF_019279795.1. Classification (NCBI taxonomy): domain Eukaryota; kingdom Metazoa; phylum Chordata; order Ceratodontiformes; family Protopteridae; genus Protopterus; species Protopterus annectens. The sequence continues at coordinate 572,743,461 of NC_056741.1, read as the reverse complement.
AATACAAATTATGCCAATTATTTTTAAATGTTGGCCTGCTGCATTCCGCTAAGCTCTGCTAAGATCTGATAAGACCTGCTAGGCAATGCATAAATGCAGTAATAGCTGAAAATGTTTATGCACTCCTCAGCTCTGCTTGGCTGGTTTGCATACTGCTAAACACTGCTATGTATACGGGTCTTTGAGTTTCCACACTGCTCAGTTCATTTGCACTGGTTTGGATGCTGCTAAGTGATGGGCTGCATTTTTAAATGTTGTCTAATGGAGTGTAAGGGTGGGAAAACAGGCTATATTAAGCCCAAGGTGGGAATCTAGCATAATCCATTGGAGTTCTGTCTCTGAAGGATACTATGGCAGGCTTTGGTGAGGGTTCGCACTTTCGAGTGCAGTGTTGGGGCATTTTGGAGTCCAGGGTCATGGTCAGACTCCTAGTAATAAAACATGAAGACCGGCTTCTGCAGGGAGGTTACCAGGGCTCAGAGTGCAAGGCAGAGGCCTGGGACCGGTGGGCAAGGGAACTCACCAGTGCAACAGATATCCCCCACACAGGTGAACAGTGTCGTCACCACAATTATGACCTGAATAGAAGAAAGGGGGATCTCTTGGACACCTGGTTCCAAAAATTTCATGCAGGGAATGTCCCACATGTATGAAAGTACTTTTACCTCTGTTTCACTAATATCTAATCTGAATGTCTGCTAAACTTCTATGCATAATGGTGTGCTTCTCTCCCATCAGCTGCAGAGGAGAGGGCTTGTAACCTTGAGGTGCATGCCGGGTGCTTGACCAGGTTGCACTATGAGTGTGGTGAGTATGGATGTATTATGATAACTCTCGTGAAATAAACAAGAAAGAGTAAAGCATTAACTGCAACAAAGTATGTACAGTAAATTTTGTATTGCAATAAATGTAGACTTAGAGCTGTAGTGCAATAAATGAATAATGCCAACTGCCAACTGTAGTGCAATAAAAACATGAAACAATACCATTACCTGCATTAAAGTATATGCAATAAAGTCTGTAGTGCAATAACTGTGGAAGTAGAACTGCATTGTAAGACCTGAATAATGACAACTGTTGTCAAATAAAATCTTGAAACAGTACCAAAACCACATTAAAGTATATGCAATAAATTCTGTAGTGCAATAAGTGTGGAATTAGAGCTGTTTGTCAAGAAATGAATAATACCAACCATTCTGCAATAACACATGAACCAATACCAATAACACCAAGGTAAATTATGTACATAAGGATTGTCTTGATTTAACCATTGCAGTACAACTGTATGAATTCAGACTATAAGGTAAGGTGCTGCAGTCAAGTATAACTCTGTAATAGCTGTAGAATGCAAACATAATGGCTGCCAAATGTCGTATTTACACATACAGTACTGATCAAGGCTGTTTCTAGGCCGGTATTATTCACATAATGCTCTGACATCTGCAAACAGCAGGGAAGCAAGGTATATGGGTGAGGCAGCCCGCTCCATGATCTATTGTTTGTTCACTTCACAGATATTTCAAACCAATAACAATATATTGTGCACACCTGCATTCCATATATTAATGTACAGATTACCTACTATCTCTGTCATGCCCCAAAAGTACCTCACTGGTTAAAGAAACTCCAGCTCTACTCAGTGGCATACCACCTGCTCAGAGGCGATCTGTGCCTGACGTATAAAGCCATGTCCAACCCGGAATTAATGGACATGCTGCACCTCAGAAAATCCAAATCCCATCGAGCTACGCTCGAGACTTGAACCTCAGCACTGAAATAAATAGGACATGCTGGAGGGACAGATTCATAACCCAGAGGCTCCCTTCACTCTGGAATAAAATCCCAGTCCAGGTTAGGCAGAGTCCCTCACTGACTCTCTTCAAGAGGAGTCTTGATGAGTGGATGGGAGATCGTAGGTTTACCCCGGGTATCACTTCTGTGTCACTGTTAGACAGAGGCACAGTATACTAACCTCAAAAAAGGGCATAGCAAAATTAATTTAAAATGGGTGGTGAAAGCCAAACACACTCTGGCTAGGCTTATAAATACCCTAGGGCAGATAGCCTTGTATGAACCTATGAACCTATACTTGTATTTCATGCACATGTGTTCTACTGTCACTGCAGTCTAGTAAACAACTGCAGTACTACTACCAGGTCATACACTGTTTCCAGGTGAGCTCTAGGAAAATATCAGTCAGTCAGTAGTCAGCAGTGAGTCAGTAGCTCAGTTTGTTAAATGCTCTGTCTGTAGTACATTTTGCCACACACAGACCAGGTTTCGAATCCAGTGCTATGTAGCACTAAATATTACAATAAAAGTCACATAATGTTTACAGATTTTCTTTCCACAGTAACTATAGATAAATGGATGAGGTAGCCCATATTATAAGTAAATAATTGTGTGTTTAGATGTCACGGACTGTTAAAATCATTATCAAGAATGTGAAAGTACAGCATAACATAAAAGAAATAAATATAATAATAATAAAATAAAACAAAATAAATAACATATCTAATCTTGGTATGGCTGTATGCCTGGAGTGTCTGTTCAACTTTGCTGCACCTGATTCATACATTCCATGCAGATGTCCTCTGCAGTCATTACTATTGGGTTATTTTCATATGCCTGCCAAGCAAGGCATGGTAGTTGTTTAGTTTCAGTACTGTACACATACATGTCTCTCAAGTGTCACACTGTCATGTAATGTAATTAGTAGTGCATAATCTGTCACAGGATTACCATTGGAATGATTACTTAAATTGCAAAGTATCATTACATCAGCCCATAGAACACCTTTGTGGTTATATTTGTCCACCTTTTGTGCCAGTGTTCTGTGTATTTGTGTACCTGCAGTTGTTAGTATTTGGTCCATTTGTCCCATATGAATAGCTTGAGTGGTACATACATGCTCCAGCAGCTATAGTGGACTTGTACACATAAAGAAAGGACAGACTCATAGAGTAGATAGTAGTACTGTTGTCAAGTAAAGCTTATAATGGTACTAATGGACTGTTTTTCTCTCATTCCCCACCCCTTATCTTCATTTATTTGTTATTGTTATCCATTGGTTATGGTTTACTATTCACATATGTTGTTAAATTACTTGTATTTTGGGGCATGTGTATTATTATTGTAATGTATTATAATGATTGTGTATTAACATATCTTGTTGAATTACCTATTTTGTTGGCCTTATGCTGCAACTGTTACTGGCATGCTATTAACATACTGACTATTCTGTCATGTATTGTTGTGTTTCACAAATTACAGGCATTGATATGTAATTGGATTATTTCCACTATTCTGGCATGCTGTTATTACTATGTTTTCTTCATTATTAACCTAATTAACCTATACTTTTTGCTATACCTCCATCACCACAGCATGTCAGGGTAGGCCGGTTCCTGGTGATCCACCTACTTTGCCTCAACTGGACATGGCACTGGGCCCTAGCACATCTGGAACCCATTCCAGTGCTGCCCCATCCACTGCCCCTGCACCACCTGCAGCATCGGGTGGAAACACCTCAGGGAATGGGGATGGGGCCTGGCCTCACCCTGGGAGTCGTGGCAGAGGGGCTGCAGTCACCCAACAGGAACTGCCGGTCATGGTGCACAGGATCATTTATCAGACCTATGAATGTCACCTCTGCCAGACTGAGGGCACAATGGCCAACCTGGTGGGGCAGGCTGACCCTGGTGCCTAGCCATCAGCTCAGACACCTTTGGGGCTGTGAAGGTTCAGTGTCAACTGTCCATAGCTGGAGATATCAGTCACATGGCTGCCATCTGGAGGCACATGTGACTCCGATTCCTTAACACTCTCCCCATCCAAGGTGTTTACCGCCTTCATGTGTCACACACCACCACTGCCTGCTGTCTTGTCTGTCTTGTCTGTCTGCTATTGCATCCTCTCCTACCCAACTTACCTCCCCACACATACCTATGTCCCTTCCCTAACATTCCACTCCCTCCTTAAACAAAAAAAAAATGGGCACCTGTCCCACAAAAACTATCACCATATATATAGCTCTTCATGTCACAAATGTGCCTACTGGACACAACTAATTTGGTCCAATTGGCTTGACAACACATTTATATTGTCCTCACCCCTCTCTCTGAGAGTCCAAATTCATCTACAAAGCCTGTCAAAATGCACAGCTGTTGCTGTACAGGAAATGGATAGCTATGTTTCTTTCTTACACCCGTCCTGCACATCCCTACCTGTCTTTCACATTGTTTTACCCTTGCTTGCCCCCATTTCACCACTTTCCTATCACTCCATTTTTCTTTTCTTTATTTTTTTAGTGCTGGTTTACTTCATAAATCTCTACAGTGGACGGTGTTTGTACATACCCTCTGCAATGCTATAGTCTCCACACCTCAGTAATGTCCATCTCAAAAACTAACCTACATGAAGGCCTTATTTATTGCACTGTGGTGGCATGTCATTGGCTAATGCAATACAGCTGTTTTGGCTGCAATTAGCAATTCTGAGCCACAGATTGGTGCAGAGCCAATTACCTGCTAATGAGCAATATCTTAAAAAGGCAAGCATCTGGTTATGGGGAACAGGTCTGGGGTATGAGACTTAACACACACACAGAGTGTATTATCAAAAGATTACTGGAAGCAAAGTTCAACAAAGGAGTACTGCATTCCACCAGGTATGTAATAGATTTCTCCATATAACAGGCTTCAGATGGGAGGATGGAGGTATGGGGAATAGGGATTACAGCAGTAAACCTGCCTTAGATCTATGGTGCTGACAAGTCATTGATACTATACTGTCCTACACCTACACGCAGGCCTCTCAACTGTCCCTGATTTTAATCACATCTCAGCTCTGTCTCTGCCAATCCCACCTACAATAGTCAGCTGTTTTAGGAAAGCTAGTGGATTACTCGTAGTACATAGTGACAATAAGGGAGGCTATACACCCCTGTAAAGTCAAACTTACTGTAATTCACCTCCTCTCATTCTGTCCATGTCTCACATAATTAGTTCTAACATTGTAAAACTGACCCTGAATGTCCCTGATGTACTCTGGCTAAGTCCCTGTTTCTATTCACATTTGTCCATGTCTGGCTGAGAGCTATGGTTAACATACCTGTCAACCTCCTACAACAAGAACTCAAGACAAAATCATAATTAATGGGGGGGACAAAGGCCCAAACTCAGAGACAGTGTTTATGTATTGCTCGTACAAAGTAAGAATGTGAATTGACTAAACTGATATTATTGTAGCATAACTGTGTTCTGAAGGGTATGATCTGTGAAACTCAGATGTCTGTCTTTATTTTCCTAAATCAGCCATCAATGATTGGCCAACCATTTGTCAGATATCCACAAGTTTGTGTGAAAATGACCAAGATTATGGGCAAACATTTTTTACTGAATAAAATTTGATTGATTTTCATAAACATAAACATATATACAGTATGTATATCAAAGAAATATTTACATAGTCAAAGCTCAAAGTGGAGCAACAATTCCAAAAACAAACATTACAAATCCAACTATTTACATAGGATGTCTATACTTGAAAAACTTTGTTTTCTTGAATGTATCTTTGAATAAGATTATAATTTATTACAGTCTTCTGTTTCCAGCACCTGATTTACTTTCTGCCAGACAATGCTTAAGGGAGTAGGTTGTTCTGTTCTTCCCTTGATTGTTTTCAATTCCAACTGTAAGACTGACAAAACCATGTTCTTGAAATGTTTAAAACTGGGAGGAGTTACAGCTTTTCAGTTCAGTGTAATATTTTTCCTTGCAGTAGCAAGGAGAGTCCACAAAATTACATATTTTTTGCCTTGGAACACAAGACAAGATTTTGTAAGTTGGAAATTATCAGTGAGCACTGCCTGTAAAAAGCAGTTAATACTTTCCCAATATTGTTTAAGTAAATGGCATTCATAGAACGTGTGTTGCCAGTTGGATACTGATTGTGATTTACACCTCCAACATCTCTTTTCTTTATTATATATTAGTTCTAATTTGTGTGGTGTTAAGCACCTTCTATGTATAAATTGCCATGTGAAAAGTTGCCAATATAGTGATAAAGATGTTAGTTTTGGAAATGTAAGAATTAGTTTTTTTAGCTTTATCATCTGGCATTTTACCATTAACTGTTTAATATTATTTCCATATATATTGTTTATTATGAACGCTTGTTTCTTTAGCTAATTTGTGCAATACTGATAAAATTCCTTTCCCATTTGTGGGAAATTCCATCAGTGTTATTAACTATTCTATGAACTTAGGAACCTTTTCCCTAACAGATTTCTGCATTATTGCCTGTCACTTTAAATCTGTTTGTCTTCATCCCTGCAGTGTTAACCACATGTTATTTTCAAGGTTGAACTCACTAATAATTTGCTCTATCATTAGCACTTTATTAGTGTTTATCAACTGATGCCAGTAAATTAGACCATTCTTACTAAGTGTTTTAACTGCTACTGAGTCCTGAGTTATAATATTATTTTGTGTATATGCTATTGGGAATATGAAAAAAGACCATGCTTTTATATCTGGATTGTTGTTTACAAAGTGGATAAAAGACTTTAGGGTACTGATAATGTATTTAAAATTTATATTTTTGTGTTTCCCTGTTGCCATATAGTCCTTCAATAACCAAAGTAAGCTATTTATGTACTATTTCCATATGTTTATTTATTGTATGATAAGTGGTCTTTTTAACCAGATTTTTTCATGTACTAGTTTCCATTTTGAGGTATATTCTTTGTTTAACCATAGAGAGACTTTTTAAAGCTGACAATTGTATGTATCCTTCTAAATTTGGTAAGCCTATTCCACTTTCTTCCCATTTGTCAAAATGATGTCTTAGGGTTTTAAGGTACCATAATAATTTTGTTATTAACCCTTTAAATTGTTTTAAATATGATTTAGGTGGACGTAGAGAGCAAGCTTGTATAAAATACAGAATTTTTCTGGAGTATAATCATTTTAATTATATATAGTCTTTCCTCCTTGGTAAAAAAAGCATATTCTATTTTTATGAGTTCCTGATATTATCCAAAATCTCTTTATAGTTTAGTTGCACTGTTGTATCTTTGTCATTTGCAATTTTAACTCCTAAGTTTTTTTAATTTATTTATTATTTATTTATTTTACATTTGTTGATCGGGATAGTCTAACTGGATTTATGTCCATTTTCAGTAGAGTCCCGGGGAGATAAGCTCCAAGAGATTACTAGACTACTAACATACAGGTACTAGTTGTTATACAGTTAAATGCTACAAATTTTAAACAGTTCAGGAATCTTCACAGTTTATACAAAAAACATGCTACAAGCATTAGATAAGATATTTTAGACTTTATGTGCAAGACTTCATTAGTAACTAGAAAGTAATTGTTAAACAAATACATAATTCAAGTTTCAACAGTTCAGCAATGCTCACAGTTTAAACAATACTTGTTGCCTACCTTAGGTAGGATGCTTTAGAATTATATGCATAAGAATTTAACTAGGTATTTTAAATTATCTCTATTATAAGATATGTTTTTGCCAAGGATAGGCCTTGATCTAAAAAGACACAGATAGAGCAGGAATTAGGTCTTAAGAGAGGGTATTTGGGATATAGTATGAGATTAGTCTGGATTTGTACAGCGGCATAACAAATGGGTTTTAAGATAGAGTTTCAGATTGTGTTTAAAAAGTGTAAATGAAGACAGTGATGTAAGTTCATGAGGGAGTTAGTTCCAATACTTTCCAACTGCATTTGAGAACAGAGCATCTCATGCTATGTTATTATATTTACATGTTGGTACAAGTAGTTTATTAGATGAGCATAAAGTTGAAAGGTTCTTATATTGGGTAATGAGACTAGCAAGTATTGGGGTATTGGTAGGTTGGAAAAGGGTTTTGTGCGCAATGGTGAGTTGTTTAAAGTGAATCTGATTCAGGAGCTCTAACCAGCCTAATTGTTTCAGATTATGGCAGTGATGAGTCCTAAAGGAGGAAGCTGTAGCAAATCTGGCAATGCTATTTTAAGCATTGGCTAGCTTGTTAAGGTTATTTTTTGACAAGTTAGTATATATGGAAGAAGCATAGAGAAGTGTGGAGATAAGATGGGAATAGGCAATAGTGGTTCTGGCTAGTGGGAAGAGAAAGGGTTTTATCCTATAGAGGGAGCCTAGTTTCCTGTTGACAGTTTTTATGGTATTGTTGATATGGGTTTCAAAGTTCAGGTTGTTATCAATGGTTACCCCTAGAAGTTTAGTTGTTGGATCAGGAGATATGAGTGTACCATTATTGGATAAGACTGAAAAGTTCATTGGGAGTGATTTACGGGTAGGAGTGAAGAGGAGGAGTTTGTTTTTTGGGGGGTTCAAGAGGAGGCAGCATTGTAGAAACCAATTTTCTGTTTTATTGAACATTGTCTGAGTTAAGAGTCTGTAGTTGGGATTGAAATTTAGCTGAGCAGATTATTGTTGAATCATCTGCGTAATGTACACAGTTAGTTAAAGGAATAGCTAGGTTGAGGTCATTGATAAATATTGAGAAAAGGAGGGGGCCCAATATAGAGCCCTGAGGAACACCTAGGGTAACTGAGAGATGGGATGAGAGGTTGTTGTCCCTTAGCACTGCCTGCTGTCTGTTATCAAGGTAGGACTGGAACCATTTTATAGTATTTATGTTCAGAGAGAAGGATTTTAGAATATTGAGAAGTAAGTGGTGGTTGACCATGTCAAATGCTTTTGAAAGTATTTGATTTTATCATATTTAGATAGATATTTATGATATTTTTTATTTAATGCTTCTTTGTTCATATTATTAGTAACATATTGGTTTTATTTTCATTAAATGGTAGTCCAGAAATCTTCTTAAACTGTGTTGTTGCTTTCCATAGTTCTTTTAATGTATTATTATCTTCTTTTAAAGTCAATAAAATGTCATCTGCAAATAACTAAATCTTTAACTCAAGGTTACTATCTAGTTGAATTCCTTGAATGTTTGGGTTTGCATGTATGAAATTTGATAATGGTTTTAATACTATTGCAAATAACAAAGGAGAAAGTGGACAACCCTGTTTTGCACCTTTTGTAATGGTAATAGGCTCTGACAAACAGGATCCTATTTTTATGTATGGAGACCTTATTAGTGAGGTAACATTTTTCAAAAATCCATACTCCACCAGTGCAAGCCAATGTTAATCCCAATTCACGGAATCAAATGCACTGTTAATATCTAAGCAAATGACATTCATTTTATTTATGAAATCAATAAGGGACAAAATTCTCTTTATATTGTCATATGTATTTCTGTTTTTAATTAATCCTGTTTGATCATTCTCTATCAATAATGGCAATATTTGTTTTATTCTGTTTGCATGAAATGTCATAAATATTTTATACTCTATATTTAATAAACGTATGGGGCTATATGAGGTACACTCATCAGGTTTTTTATCTTGTTTCAAAATTGGTGATACTTGAGTGTATTTCCAAGAAGGAGCACATTTATTACCTTCTTTAACTGATGTGAACACAGTAATAGATTTAATGCATTATTAGATAGTAGTTTAAACATATCTGGTGTCATATTATCATTACCTGGGGCTTTGTTTAATTTTAGTTTCTTGATCTGTGCTTTTATTTCTGTCATAGTTATATCTTTACCTATTATTTTTCTGTGTTCATCTAATAGTTTTAGTCTTATATTTACCTTAAGGAATTTTCTTTTTTTTAACATTTTTATTAAATCATTATTAAAGTGAACAAATATTTCATTAAATTGTACATTTTTTTCTTTAGAGTTAAAAAGAAAAGAACCTTCTTATATACAAAACCAAAACAAACAAAACAAAACTATGTACAAAGATGTTCATCAAGCAAAAACATATTAGTTTTATAGTAGGATTAATAAATATCATCCATTTACAAAAATTAATAAACTATTTTTCCAGTAGATCATAAATGATGTTCCATGAATTATATAATGTAGTATTCCTAGATGCTCTAGCTTTAATAGTCAACATTTCTAAATTATTTGTTTCAAGGAGAAGATTTTTAAATTTCTGAAATGTGGGGGATGTATTATATTTCCAGTACTTTGTGATTGTTTTTCTGGCAATAGATAATATAGACCAAACCAAAGAGTATTTATTCTCCTTTATACAATCAAGGACTGGGGTATTAAATAAAACAAGTGATTTAAAATAGAACATTTATCAGTAAAGATTGCTTCCAACAAATTGTTAATATCATCTCAGAATTTTCTTAATATGAGCAATTGTAGAACATATGAGACCACTCTGCATTAATTTCATTATTACATCTCCAACATGTTATATTCTTCTTAGTAATTTTACTTAGGTTATATGGGGTAAGAAATTATCTATACAGAAACCTCCAAGTGAATAATCTCCACTTTAAAGATGATGTAGTCATACTTGCTGATTGTAATATATTCAGTTTGTCTTTCTCAGAGGGGAGATTACTATTAATTGAAGAAAATATTTTCAGTAATTATCCAAGTGTATTTCTAAATCACATTTAATTGCCCTATAAATGCATGAGAACTTATTTTTAGCAGGAGATTTATGGAAAACTGATAAAATCATATAATGTATTAGTTTAGGGATTGATTTCCTTGCTGTAGGAGACATAGAATCCAGTTTATTTAATACATATTGCCTAGCTTCTTGAAGATCTAGTCATGAAAATGTATCAAATTTATACTCTTCCTAAAGTAAACTGTCAGATTTTAACTCATTGTTTATCATCATTGGATACCAGAATATTAAGTTTTTTTGTTGAAAAGAAGACATTTATATGTACTCTGAAGAGAAAATGGTCCCATGTCTGTATGCTATGGGAAAAGGTAGAGAAAGCCAATCCTTATAGATGTTATATTTAAATATATATTTTTTGAAAGATTTTAAGAGTAAAACAATATACTTGGAGTTACAATTAAAAGAAGAAAAATCAGAAAAACAATCTTTTAACCTCCAAATAAAGGAATTGCTGATTAGATTTAGCTTATGGGAACTATTCATATTGTACATACTTTGTGATAATATATCTAGAATCTCTTTCCACTTTGCAGTGTATTCCATATCAATGAGATGAGAGATTGTATTAAACAGTGATTAAATTGAATACATTTCTAAATTTGGCAAAGCTATACCACCATTATTCCAATTATTCATATGATATGTTAGTGCAATCCTTGGTTTATTTGGAAACCACAAAAATTTCTGAATCATTGAGTTACATGTTTTGATTATTTTGTAAGAAGCAGGTATAGATATAGCTTGAATTATATATAACATTTTGGGGAGAAGGATCATCTTTATGATTAAAAGTTTATCATCCATAAAAAGGGAATTTTGTTCCATTTATTTTTTAAATGTTCTATATGTAGTAGACTTTTATTGTAATTCATTTGGATAGTATCCTTAATATTGTTAGCAATACTATTCCTAAGTATACTATTTGTTGAGACTGAGTTACATACTTTTTATATTTATCAGGTATGTTGTATTTTTTGATCCTGTTAAAATAATTTGTGTTTTATTATTATTAAAGGTAAGACCAGAGTTTTTTTGGAAATATTCCATGTTTTTCAAAAGTTTTTGTATAGATTCGCTGTTATCCCCAAGAGTGATCAATATGTCATCTGCAAACATTTGTATTTTAGATGACATAGTAGAACTTAATTTGTATCCTTCAATATCTGTATCATCTCTTATTAAATTTTCCCATGGTTCCATAATTAATGTAAATAATAGAGGGGATAGAAGACATCCTTGCTTGGTACCTTTTATTATTGGTATATTTTGAGAAATACTAGTACCGATTTTAATATAAGCTTGACTACCATTATATATCTGAGTAATAAGATTTATAAAATTGCTGGAGAAATTTAATTCCTTTAATAGAGTGAACAAATATTCCCACATTCTCTAAATTTGGCCAGGATATTGTGAGGTTCCGAGACCATCTTTCTCTTTTTAGGGGAGAATATTTCATTAATATGATTAAATTTATTTAATCTTTTTGTTTTAATTAGCAAGGATATTTAAAGATCTGGGATTAGTAGAGCAATTAATAAACTTGAATTTTTCTATATTACTCAGTTTTGTGATTTGATATTTCTAAGTATTTATTATTCAATGAGTTTATTTTTTTCCTTTTATCAGTTTTGTCTTTATCACCCATACCACTAAGGTTCAAGGTGTCTAATTTACATTGAATATCCTGCAGCTCTTTATCACATGCTTTTCTTTTTTTGTTGTACCAATTAATGATTCTACCATATAGATAAGCTTTTAGGGCATCCCAAATGTAAATTTCAGAAGTATCACTAGTATTGTTAAGTTCTAAAAAATGCAGTACTTCTAGAGAAATTAATTCATTAAAATATTTTCATATAGTTTTGGAATTAAAATATTTTCGTTTTGTAATATAAGCTGGAATCATCTTTATATGAATATTAAAATTTGGATTGACTAATAATTCAAAAATTATGGAACTATGATCCGATGGAGGACATGAAATCACTGTTGATTTGATTAATGAATCTGTTAAATTGTTAGAGATTAAAACTTTATCTGATCTTGAGTTTGAATTATGTCTATGAGAAAAAAAGGTGTAAAACAAAGAAGTATAATCTGCATAGTTAGTGATGTCTTTCAATAAATATGTTTACAAAAAAATCTTTTAATAGTTTAGTTGATGTAGATTATTCTTCTTTTCCCATTGGTGCTGGAGTCTTTGTAATCTAGGATACAATTGAAGTCTCCTTCCAATACAATATTTCCTTTAGAGAATTGTACAATTTGATCTAGGTGTTGTTTTACTGTATTTGTCCCTGTGCCTGGGATCCAATATATATTGATCAGTGTATACATTTTTTTGTTTAATTCCATGGTGACTGCACAGAGCATTCCCTTATTATGTTTATATATGTCCATTATTTTAGGAAGAAGCATTTTAAGACTTTTCTAAGTGCTCCATTTGATTCTTCTCTATTTTCTTGACTATTGAGTTTATTAAAATACACTCTAAAGGCTTCTGGAATTCCTTCTAAGTCTGATAATTTTTTTTCTGTCCATATTGTATATTTCTTTGATTTGATTTGCCTTTATCATTCTTTTTATCTTGTTATCTATTCTCCTTTGATTTTTCGGATTCATAGAGTAAGCACATAGTTTGACCTCCTCTAGATTTATCATTGTTTTATGGTTCAATGTCTCTAAGTATTTTTTGTTGAGGTCTTCTAATTTTTTTTCTGAAGCTATGTTGCCTTTATGAATATTTAATTTCATTTTGTCGATTTTTGTTTGTAGTTCTGCCAGTTCTTTATTCCAATGCTTTTGTTTATTTTTATACCAGGCTACCTATGCCTCCCCATATAAATATGCTTTCATTGGATCCCATATATATACATGTATGCTACCTCATCTGTGAGGTTTAAATCTAGAAATGCTTGCATCTCTGCAGTATAGTATCATTTAAACTCTTTAAGGTTTGCCATATAGGCTGGAATTCTTATGATTGTAAGTTTTCTCTTAAAGTTAAAATCTATTTCAAAAGTTGTTGCATTATGGTCTGAGAAGGGGCATGTGATTGTTTTGACTTTGCTTATTTTTGTGATAAGATCTTTTGTTATATACACTCTATATATTCCGGAAATGGTGTTATGTCTATGTGAGTAATGTGTGAATACCAATGAATCTTGTTCAGCATATGTGTTAATGTCCATTAAGTTATATGAGTCAGTAAACTCTGTAAGTAATTTATACTAACTTGCTGTCTTAACATATGAAAAATAGAATTACCATATGGGCAAACATCTTGACAGTCTGCAAACATCTGTATAGATGAGAGCATGATGCCTACAGGGAACATATAGTACAGCAGGTTTGCATTGCTGTCTGTCATTGTGGCACACTGGTGTTGCTGGACTGTCTCTATATAGTTACTGTAATAGCACACTGCTATTTGTCTGACAGAGGTTGCATGACATAGTGGCAGTTTACCCATAGGAGACTCACCACAGTAGACTGCAGTGATGGGTGTAGGAGCATATGGCAGAATCTGTCATGGCACGCAGGGACATACCCCATTATTGCTACTATCTTGGTGATAACCGCACACATATAGTGTTGCCAGACTATGGGGTATGACTTGTGAGGGAGCAGTGGATAGTGCAGGATATTATGGGTGTGCTGGATCTGTACATAGTGGATGTCCATGTATCTGATCCAGTAATGTGTTCCCCTCTTGTTGTCTTTTAGGAACCATGTACTGCAGGAGGCACACATCCTTCTCAACTGCAGAGAATGATACTGCATGGACTGAGACACCACCATCAGATTTTGCTGTGCAGGGGTAGGCACAATTGGGAACAGTGGGTGGCATTGTGGGCAGACATTGTGTGGGCTATTAATCAGACTAGCCAACTGGACAGGACCTATGAGCAAGTTCGACACAAGGCCACAGGTATGGTGCATGTTGCACGACAAAGGGCAGCTGCTGTTGCCAGGGATCATGCCACCACCTGTGGAGGGCATGTAATAGAACAACCACTCTCGACCACAGAGGAATTCCTGGTGAACCTAGGAGCAACCAACAGCTCCCAGGCATCCATCATGGAGTTGGGTGTCACAGTGCCCATAGGAGAGGAGTGTTCAGGTAAGCTTACTGTATTCAGCAGTGTAATACTGTATTAGTCATTGCGGCAGGCTGCATATACCAGTACATGGGTGTCAGGTCTATCTGCATTGGTGGTGGTTGAGTTTTATGCTCAGTTGTGCACACATACTCAGAATGTCAGCAATATAGCCATTATCACAGGAGATCTACATGTGGATATATGCACAAATGACTTGTAGTGCTGCAACAGTTGGTGGTGCTGACAATACCTATCCCTCACCTTTTCATAGGTCCGTTAGGTGTGGCCCAAGTCTGTGGTCCTGTACCTGGTAAGTGTGACACTGTTGTTTTAAGGATCATATATACCCTACAAAAGTTAAAGGCTGCCATTTTTCCCTATGGACAACTGTTGTGTTAGCCAGAGTGGGATATTTGTATGTTCCATTCTGGAACAGTTAACTACAGTGCATAGACCGGGTAATCACGGGTGTGTAATTATACAAACATTAACACATTTGCGCCTATAGTTATGAGCAACTATGAAGCCTGCTATACATGAGGGAAGTACTCCAAGATGCATGTTCAAACACAACAGGGAGATGGTACATACCTGAGGCAGTGATAGTACTATTGGCATATCATTCACAATACAGGTGTACTGGGTTTTATGTTTAGTTCTATCATGTACACTGTCATATTACATACCTTACAGGTGCATTGTACTGGCAAAGTTAACTGGATGTAGCTGAAATGCATGTTATAATGGGCCTGACTTGTCTGTGTATGGTGTGAGTTTATCTGTTGTGCATGGGTACAGAGATGTGAGGATGTGGGACTTGTAATGCAGTTGTGGATCCTCATCTGTATGAGTCTGTGTGGATTACCATACATAACAGTGCAGGTAGTAATGTACTGCAGTTGTTTTGCTTCTCACACGTGACTGGGGTGGTTGGAGTCTGTCCAACTCATAACCTGATGTCAGTGTCTCATCAGATGCTGCTGCTGATGGTGGCCATAGTGAGGTACAGGCAGGGCTGTTGGGTGGATGAATCTGTCCCAGAGGTTGACATCTCTCTTCTGCTCTCATTGTTACTGCACACAGTCAGTATGCCCACACATACACAGTTCCCAGAGGCCACAGATATTGTACAGTCAGAGGGTGGCAACATTGAACAGGGCAGTGTGACAACTATGGCATCAGTGAGTGTAGACACTGGCCATAACCAAAGACCTGGCGAAGTCCCACATAGGCAGATTGACAGGGGTGTGCATAGGAGGACTGCTTGCATCCACCACCTGTTGTAGGTGTCAAATTATGGGTCACTCACCACATGTTTCATTCCGTCATGGAGGCACAGCATGTTCTGAGCACAACACCAAATGGATGCTTAGGGTTATGGATGCAGCACAGTCTGACAGCCGTGACTGCCTCCAGTGGTCCCATGTGGGACACAGCCCCAGCATTTTGCAATCACCATCAGGTACTAGCACCACATCTGACCTTGGCATGGTGGTGCCAGTGCTACTTCTGGCAGAGCCAGTTCACATGTTCATGGCCAGAGATGGTGAACTGTCCACTCTACCATGTACAGTCCACAGCTGTCCAACATACACACATGTAGGGCTAGCACTGGGCTTGACTGTGTGCATGTACACACTTAAACACCACTGTCACATTCAGGTCATCAACAGACACACACACACAGCATCTATCCATGGCCCATCTAACCTGCACCCCTTGCTGACTCACACACATGCTGTCACATGTTTGGCACAGCCTAGGCCTCTGGCACCCACACACCACCCCCTGTGCATGTTATGATACCTGTGCCACATCCCTGCCATCCATGCCATCAATGCAGGGAAATGCAAATATGTGTCTGATGCACAGGGTGACTATATTACTTTATATGTACTTGTTTAGTGGAATATTGTTTTGCCATGGCACTTGTGGGCCACTACAGGTATTGTATGCTGACATGTGTCATGACTACAGATAAACTTTGTGTATCTTTATTTCATGATGTTAGATGGGTGGTAGTGTTACAGAATGACAGATGTGTCACAGACCTGTGTATGTATCCATTCCAGGTGTCTGTGGGGGTTAAACAATGGACACATGGCATCAATACAGCAGGACAGGATGGCATGGTGGCACAGCAGAAATATGATGTGAGCAAGGTAAGGCAGTATGCATGCATGGCTCCCTAGGTGCATATGTGTATAACAGTGTATCAGGGACAATGGAAAGAAGTCAGCATACTCATCCATTCATACTTTGTGATAAGGTCTGCTCCCCGCGATACATGTCACCTGGGTTTTCTGAACATAGAAATCTAGAAGGTAGCAGAAATCAGTTATGCCTATGTGGAGAAGGGCAATCTAGAGGCCAGCAGCTAGTCACATGCCCATAAAATGCATAACCATTGCACACAGATTGCCCATATGGGCAGTTTCATAGTATTGTATGGGGATACACACACACACACACACACACACACACACACACACACACACACACACACACACACACACACAGTTGGCTGATGTGAAATTCAAACCCCTACCTATCTACCATTCCACACTATAGCTCGCAGCACTTATTGCATGTTCCACAGAGTTTATCTGTTATTAAATTGTCAACCAGCATCCTTAAGGTGGATGACATCAGGAGTCCTTGTAAAGGAGGCCAATGTAGAGGCCAGCAGCTAATCACAGGGCCTAGAAATGCATATCCATTGCACAGAGACAAAGATGGGTTCATAGGTTTATAGGTTCATAGGTAGGTACTAGGCTATTGGCCCTAGGGCCTATACAAGCCTAGCCAAAAAGGTACCCTGGCTTTCGCCACCCAAGAAAATAATTTTCCGGTACTCCTGTTAAGCAGAACCAAAGAAGTGATCCCCTGGGTGAATTTCCTATTACCCATCCAACCATCAAGATTTTTCTTGAAGAGTGCTAATGAGGAACTCTGTTTGACATAGATAGGCAGTCTGTTCCAGAGTATGGGAAGTCTCTGGGACAGGAATATATCCCTCCAGCATGTTCTGTTTATTGTGGTGACAAGGTTTAAGTCCCCAGAGTGGGTGGCTCAGAGGGATTGGGATTTCTTTAAGTGTAGCATGTCCAACAGCTCTGGGTTTGACATAGCTTTGTATGTTACGCAGAGATCGCCTCTGAGTAGGCGATATGCGATTGAGTAAAGCTGGAGTTTTTTGAGTCAGTCTACATAAGGCATCCATTTGAGACCAGTAATCCTGTTTGTGATGTATTTTTGCAGCCTTTCCAGTTGTTGTAGATGTCTTGTGAGGTACATACCAAAATGGGTGTTGTACGCTATAATGGGTCTAATGAGTGATGAGTAGAGGGGAACAATGACCTCTTTTTTCTGGATGAGAAACCTTTTGTGATGAGTTGTGCCACATAGAAGGAATTCCTAACTACTGTGGCGATGTGATTATCAAAGGAGAGACTACTGTCCACCTGTGTCCCAAGGTCTCTTATCACACTTTCGGTGTTAAGTAGACTACCGCCTATGTGGTAGTTCTTGGGTTCAGAGTTTTTACCAAAGGGGATGACAATGCACTTTTTGGCATTGAGCTTGAGACCATGGCTTTGACACCAGGCATCTGCCTCAGTGAGGCCCTTTTGTAGGATGTCCACACCGTTAGGAGTTTCGATTATGGCTCCTAGTTTGCAGTCATCTACGAATTTAGTTAGCCAAGGACCTTCTGTGTTAGCCTGTACTTCAGAGAAGTAGATACCAAACAGGAGAGGACCCAGAACTGAACCCTGTGGTACTCCACTTATCACTGGTTTGAAGTCTAATTTGGAATCTGCTACTTTCATAGTGTGGGTTCTGTCAGTAAGCCAGTTGGCAACCCATCTTGTGACATAGGGATTTATACCTAGTTTAGTGAGTTTATCTATAATTCCAGAGTGGGGGATGGTGTTGAATGCCTTGGTGAGATCTAGATAGGCTGTGTGAACCACCTTACCCTCATCTATGGCTTTGGTGACTGCTTCAAAGAAGTCTATCAGGTTTAGGAGACATGATCTGCCTTTTACATACTCAAACTGTGCGGAGTCCAGAGTTTGTAGATCTCCAATGTCTTTGTTTATGAGTTCCATGATGATACATTCCATGGCCTTGCAGACCAGGCTCATCAGGCTAATGGGGCGCTAGTTCCCAGGGTCTGTTGTGGCCCCCCCTCCTTTGTGGAGTGGGATAACTGTCACAGTGCACTATTCAATGGGCACAAAGCCTGAGGTGAGGCTATGATTGAACATGATACTAAGGTGGAGTGCCAGTTCTTTCTGTAGTTCATGTAGAAGGCAGCCTGGGATGTTGTCTGGTCCCATGGATGCTGTGTTCTTGGCTTTGGAGAGTGAGGTTTTTACCTGTGCAGCCGTGATTACAGGAACTTTGCATTCTTCAGGCATAAAGATGGGCCTTTTAGGGTGTGAGAGGGGGAAAAGTTAGCACTGAACCTATCTGCCAGGACGTTGGCAATATCAGTTGGTTCTGTATATTTAGTATCATTGTGCTGTAACTCAGAGCAGATCTGAGTGTTGCCATTGAGATTCTTGACATAGCTATAGAATGCTTTGTGGTTGTCTTTAGAATCAGTGGTGATTTTGTTTTCAAAACTAGCTTTGGAGAATTTTATGAGGGATCTCAGCTTCTTACTGAGGCTGACCAGGGAGTTCCTCCAATTGTGGGATTTTACTCCTTTTTGCAACAGTTTCTTTCTTCTGTTGTAGAGTTTGTTTATGTCAGAAGACCACCAGATTGGCTTCCTTTTTTTGGAGGATAGCATCTTGGTTCTGTTAGGGATAGCACAATCCATGCACTTATGTAAGTGCTTATAAAGTGCTTTTGTGTAGGATTCAGCAGTCGTACCTCTATTGTCCATCTGAATGGCTGTCATGAAGTTTGCCACTTCTGTCTTAGGAAGCGTGAAGTTGGCTTTGGAGAAATTGTTTACGGTTGTTTTCATAATGGGGGGTGGGAGCGGGATGTGGATATCTAGGGTGATTAGCTTGCGGTTGGATCTGACCAATGAGGAGCTGACCTCTGGTGTGGAACACTGGTCCCCCATGTTGGTGATGACCAGGTCTAGGATATTGCTGCCCCTGGTGGGGGTGTGATTTCCAGAAAACGTTGAGCAAAAGAGTTGGTACATGAGTAGTCTTCCCAGTTAATGGAGGGGTAGTTGAAATCACCCATTATTAGGGTGTTGGGTTGTACCTTAATATTTTCCAGTGTATCAAGAAAAGAAGAGTGGGAATCCTGGGGCATAGTAGGGGGTCTGTAGCAAGCTACTATCTGGATTGCGGTTTTGCTCAGAATTAGTTGAACTTGGGCAATCTCGGATGCATTATGCTGAGCAACTAGCTTGGAGGTGTGGATATCCTTAATGAATATGGACACGCCTCCACCTTTAGTGTTTCGGTCCAGGTTTGGTGGCCGAAAGGTGTGGTATGAATTATAGCCTGGTAATGCAGGGTTGCTCTCTGGAGCTTTGAACCAGGTCTCTGTCACTGCACAGATGTTGATGTTCTCCATTTTAAGGAGTGCCTCGTGTGAGTGCATTTTGAGGTTTAGACTTCTATCATTGAGTAGCATTACCCTCAGATTTTGCTTGCTTGTACCTGTTACAGTGGTGAATTTGTCATTTGAACCTTGCCTACAAAAGGCACTATAGGGGTGGCAAGAGCCTTTGCCAGTATCTGGAATCCCAAGGGTGACAGGTGCAGGCCATCTCTGGCAAAGCAGCGTGGTCTGTCGATCATGTCATCCCAGGCAGTGAGATACTGGATTCCCTTAGAATTACACCAGAAGCTTAGCCAATTGTTAAAGTCAATCATTTTGTCCTTGTACTGTGGTATCATTCTGGGTGATGGCAGGATGCTACTCAGGGCTAGGGTCATACCTGCCAGGGCTAGAAGATTGGAGAGTTCCTCCATGTCTCTTTTCATATAGTCCAGGGAGGTACATCTCAGGTCATTCACACCAACATGGACAATGACAGAGTCATATTTGTACTTGTTATGGAGTGACCTGAGTGCGTGCATTATGTGGTGGATCCTGGCATGTGACAGGCAGCTGACAGTAACTTTCTCCTTGTTTAGCCTGGTGAGTGGAACATCAGTGTGCCTGACTATAGAGTCACCTATGACTAGAGTGTTGGGCATGTTATGCCTTATGGGCTGTAGTTGAGTGGCACACTGAGTATGTGGGCTATGTGTCATTTGGGTTGTGTTGGGGGGTGGAGGTTGCTTGCATTTCTGCTTTGGATGTCTTGGTTGTTTGGGCAGATTTTTACTGACAGCCTCCATGAATGTAGGTGTGTGTTTTGTGCTTCTGTGTGTGTGTTTTGGTGGTGTAGGTTTTGAGGGACTATGTGATGAGTGTGGTGCGGTGTAAGTGTTTACCTTCTCCTCTTGACTGTCTAGTCCATTCTTCAGTGAAGAGAGCTTTGCTTCCAGTTTGGCTAGATAAGTCCATCTCTCACAGGTCATAGTGTTGGGTGGTAGGAGGAGAGGGTTGTCTGTGTACATGAGGCAATTGCTGCATTGTCCCAAGATGCTCAGATTCATCAGGTAGACAGGAGAAAGCACTGGGAGCTGATCTTTAGACATGCTAGGTGCTTATTTATTAAGTACTAAAAACTTTTTTCCTCTAGACAAGTGAGGAAAGTTGAGTGCTGTAGTAATTTGTAGCTTATTTAGGGCTTACAACAAGTTCTGAACAAGTGCTGTGCTCAAAGAAACAGATTTGAGTGCTAAAACTAAAAAGCTGGCTAGCTGCAAGAGAAAATTTGAAGAGCAGACTTTATGATGCCAGGAATAGTTTAACCCTAGTTAAGTGGGAGGGGGGGCTCTGGAGCTCACAAACAGTCCTGGACTCAACAAATCTGTATCTGGACAAGACCTGCCACAGGAAAGGGGGGAAGCAAGCTTATATTTTTTTTCCAGTGAAGTGGAAATGGAGAAAGCTGGAACAGAAGTTAATTCAACGTTAAGAATCTGAGTGGGTTGGCCTTCACAAATGTTCTCTATTAGATTAAATGAACTAATGACACTAGACTGGGAGGAGTGTCACAGATCAAATATACAGTATGGACGGGCAACTGCAAAGCAAAGTATAAGAACACCACAACACTAAGGAGGGTGGGTGGGAAAAATTGCAGTTCCTAGCTGTAGCCACTAAATGAAAGTTTTAAACAGATCAAGGAGCAAGCAGACTCTAGAGAATGCTTTTAACTGTAGACAGACAATTATAGTAATGCACACTATTACAGTTCCTAGCTGTAGAACACAGAAACCTCAAAAAATCAAAAATGCACAGAAAAGCTCGGATAGAGCACTCAGAAACAGAAAATGCAACTCTCAGTATGAAAAAGCAGTTTATAGTTAAGTAATTCAGAAAACATGCAATTAGAGTAATGAAACAGTATCTAGCAATGAAAAATACAGTTAAAACAGTATAAAACAGTACATAAATGCAGTGAAACAATAAAAAAGCTTTATAATAGTGCAAAATTTAGTAGATCAACTGTATAGCACAATTATAAGAATTTCAGAAGTGAAGTTCAGTGAAATAAGTGTAAGAAATAACTTATCCTGCTCTTGGAATCTTAAGGAATTTCTGCTTAGTTTCAATAATGAAATACGATCCACAGCCTGATAAATACAAGCACAACCTTTTCAAGACACAGGGTTTATATACCAGTAATGATGGAAGAGTTAGAAGATCAAATTACTACTCAGCCCCAACTATTACCCAATCACTCGTAGTACAGAAGGTCAGGAGGCCTTGTTACTCTCAATAATAATGAAGACAGACTATCAGCAGAAAATGGCTGCCAGAAACACAGGAAACTCAAACAAAACTACCAGGCCTAGACAACAGGCCTCTATCGAGTTTATGCCACCTGAGCAGAATACAGAAACCTTACTTTAAAAGCATAGAAAGAACACTCACAAAGAGAAAATACAAGTCTCAGTATGAAAAAGTAGTTTACAATTTAGTAATTAAATAAAAATTCAATTATAGTAATGCATACTATTACAGTTCCTAGCTGTAGCCACTAAGCGAAAGTTTTAAACAGATCAAGGAGCAAGCAGACACTAGAGAATGCTTTTAACTGTAAACAGACAATTATAGTAATGCACACTATTACAGTTCCTAGCTGTAGAACACAGAAACCTCAAAAAATCAAAAATGCACAGAAAAGCTCGGATAGAGCACTCGCAAACAGAAAATACAACTATCAGTGTGAAAAGCGGTTTACAGTTAAGTAATTCAGTAAACATGCAATTAGAGTAATGAAACAGTATCTAGCAATGAAAA
This sequence comes from Protopterus annectens, assembly GCF_019279795.1. Classification (NCBI taxonomy): domain Eukaryota; kingdom Metazoa; phylum Chordata; order Ceratodontiformes; family Protopteridae; genus Protopterus; species Protopterus annectens. Next base: position 572,720,472 of record NC_056741.1, on the reverse strand, counting down.
ATACAGTTAAAACAGTATAAAACAGTACATAAATGCAGTGAAACAATAAAAAAGCTTTATAACAGTGCAACATGTAGTAGATCAATTGTATAGCACAATTATAAGCATTTTCAGAAGTGCAGTTCAGTGAAATAAGTGTAAGAAATAACTTATCCTGCTCTTGGAATCTTAAGGAATTTCCACTTAGTTTCAGTAATGAAATATGATCCACAGCCTGATAAATACAAGCACAACCTTTTCAAGACACAGGGTTTATATACCAGTAAGGATGGAAGAGTTAGAAGATCAAATTACTACTCAGCCCCTGCTATTACCCAATCACTCGTACTACAGAAGGTCAGGAGGCCTTGTTATTCTCAATAATAATGAAGACAGACTATCAGCAGAAAATGGCTGCCAGAAACACAGGAAACTCAAACAAAACTACCAGGCCTAGACAACAGGCCTCTATCAAGATTATGCCACCTGAGCAGAACAGGCATCTCTGTAGTGCCACAAGGGGATATAGTTACACACACACACACACACACACACACACACACACACACACACACACACACACACACACACACACACAAGTTGAATGATGTGAGATTAGAACCCTTGCCTATCTACTGTTACACACTACAGCTTGAAGTACTTATTGCAGGCACCATGGAGTTTATCTGATATCAGACTGTCAGCCAGCACTCTTAAGGTGGATGACATCAGCAGGCTTTGTAGAGGAGGGCAATTTAGATGCCAGCAGCCAGTCACAGGGTCATAAAATGCATATTATTGCACAGAGATAGCCCATACTGGCATGTCATTAGTGCTGTAGAGGGATATATTTATACACATACACAGAGTTGGATGATGTGAGATTAGAAACCCTACCTATCTACTATTACACACTACAGCTTGCAGTACTTATTGCAGGTACCATGGAGTTTATCTGATATCAGACTGTCAGCCAGCACCCTTAAGGTGGATGACATCAGCAGGCCTTGTAAAGGAGACCAGTGTAGAGGCCAGCAGCATGTCATAGGGCCTTAAAATTCATAACCATTGCACAGAGATAGGCCAGATGGGCATGGCTGTAGTGCTGCAAGGGGATATATTTACACACACACACACACACACACACACACACACACACACACACACACACACACACACACACACACACACAAGTTGGATGATGTGAGTAGAACCCCTACTTATCTACTATTACACACTACACCTCACAGTACTTATCGCATGTGCCACAGGTTATCTCTGTTGTATATGTGGATGCAGGTACAGTACTTGTGGAGTATGCAAAGTAGCTTTGTGTTAGACATCATATGTGGCCTGCAGATTGATACTACTTGGGACTGTTATTGTATCTAGTGTCCTAGGAGTAGGTTACCTGGAAATATCCCTGCTATGTGTGCACAGTTACCAGTACGGCCATATGTGGCTGTTTGCAGTTTGATAGATGGACAAGTGACCAGGGACAATATGGCCTGTCCAAGGCATGTGTTGCAACCATTGTACATTACACCACCTGCTCACCTGTGTCTGTCTACAGGGTGACATTCTGTAGGCACAGGGGTCTGTGGGTGGGTGGATTATATACTGTTGTGGCCTTGGTCTGGTTCCATCGGACAATTGTTGTGAATTGTAAGTGCAGATAACCCCAGCATTCCGAGGTATATGGGGACATTCGTACATCCCCACACATATCTATATAAATGTATATAACAGGGATGTCTCATTAACTGCTGTTCTGCATGCACGTTATGTAAATGTGTATATAGATATATGTGGAGAGTCTGTGGGAATACACCATATGACTACCTCAAATGCAAAAAATGTGGCTACTGCCAGATTCAAACCATCAACACCATCGCCCATGCTAATGTCTCTAGCCTACTGAGCCACACAGGCTGCCAGATAGGGATGCATCATTCATCACACTGTCAACAGCATATAGACATGCATTGTCACCCCTGAATTATGTGAGACATAGAACTTGTGGCAAGGTTCTATTTCACAGCCCTGGAATTGAGTCGTCTGCTGATATATCATTGCAGAGATACTACTACAGCAGTTGTACAGGTACACTCATAAGTTGGGGGTAGGGGATGACCAGCCCATGCTCTGCTGGCATGCACAGTTGTGCGACTGTTCTGTGACCCCACTGTTTGGCATCTCCCTTGAATAATGTAGTGGGGTTTCCAGCCATGTGGCCTAGTGAATATTATAGGGCACAAATTATTGGACAGAGTACCTGTTTTCCCAAGTGGCTGTTAGATCTCTGCAAGTAACCCAGTAGCCCACTTTATTCTCTTGCATACATGCGGCAGGTTCATACATATGCTACCATATTCTAGTACCCATTACAAGTGGTGATTAGCTGCGTAACTTACTTTATGAAAGCAGCATTTGACAGACCTGTAGTTTGGGGATGACTCTGCTTGATGCACACAGTACACAGCCAATACATGGTTAGGTACAGGTTGTTTAGGTTGGCTGGCATCACTTTTACTAATATGTATGCAAGTTGGGGTACTGTGTCGGTCCTTAGGGCCCTAGGTTGTCAGTGCATGTGCTATGTGTCTCTTGGCCAAGGGTCAGGGCATACTGGGCATACCTATGTCTGCCCACAGGGACAACCTCAGGGGTTTTCCTCCTTAGAGTCCCTTTGTGGGTGTGGCTGTTGTGGCCTAGGCACTGGTGGGGGGCTGTGTATCCCTTTCCTTGCTAATCGTACTGCAGCTGTTTCCGCATGATCATATTGTGTTGCATAGCACATACTGTGAACATCTGTGCACATGTGGCTGGAGAGTACTGCAGGGCTCCATCAGATATATCGCGGCACTGGAACCATGACATCAGCAGCCCAAACACACAACTCTATGATGTTCCTAGTTTGTGCTTGTGCCTCATTATGGCATTCTTCGGTGTGTGTGTGTGTGTGTGTGTGTGTGTGTGTGTGTGTGTGTGTGTGTGTGTGTGTGTGTGTGTGTGTGTGTGTGTGTATGCATTTCTGATGGGTGTCATCATCAGCGGTTCCAGTGCGTAGCCAGCATCCCCCAGTAAATGGCTGTGTGGGATGTCCCCTCTAGCAAACATCTGGTACAGCTGTGATGAGTGCCGGATATGGGAGTCATGATAACTGCCAGGGCTACCAGCACACACATTCATGCTTATGCCTTGGGCATTCTACCCTCTTCAGTGGATGATGCCATGATGTGTACATGAGTGCAATCTATGGCACCCAGTACCTCAGGGTAGTGTGGTACATGGTAGAAGTGTTGCATACTGCTGGCCCTTGCCTCAGGGGTGAGGGGAAAATACATGTGCTCACTAGCATGTGGTAGCATGGCATTCAGGAACTGGTGGAGTATCTTGGATGCTGATGCCTGTGAGACCCCCACCATGTCCCCAGTTGGTCTTTGGAATGTACCTGTAGCTAGTATCTTAAGAGCTACACATACTTTTGTTTCCAGTGGGATGGGTTCCCCTCTGTTGGCTTTGGGTCTGAGTTAAGGTCGGCAGAGCTCAATGAGTTTTGTAGTATGTCCCTGTCCACTCTGTAGCACTCTACAATCTCAAGCTCATGGAGCCCCTGGAAGGTTACCCTGGGCCTGAACATTCTTTTCATTCTCAGTCTAGGCCTATGGTCAGCAGCAGCAACAATGACCTCAGCATCTAGCACATACATATGTTGCAGACCTGCAGCAGCACCTAGCATTTATTCAGTTAAAAGTCCCAAGTCTGTACTCCACTGGTGCAGAGTATAGGGGTGAAATCAGATTGAAGAGTTTCTGCAACCTTTATAGTGCTCTGCTGTAGGTGCAGCCTTTGTGATTGGATACCTATGATGCATTCCACCTGCCAAGTACATCACTAAGGACTGTTAATGGCCCTAGTTCAAGTGGAATAGGGGATCATCAATAATTAAGATATCATTGGCCTTTCTCAGCCAATTTTTTTTACAGCTTCCTTGCTCAGCACTGTGGTGTGTCACAAAAGTAAACAATGCTCAGTAGTCATGGTACACTCTTCCATAAAAAGTCACACTCAGCATGGTGGCATGCCTCGCAAACATGCACAAACCTGCTGAAACATGCTCCTCAAAGGTAAACAAAGCTTAGCAGACAGCGTACACATACCCCTGCTCAGCATAGCAGCGAGCCATGCAACAGGCACTGCTGTGCTCCAATGAGCTTAAAAGAATGGGGACACACTCCTTTTTGATGTCAGCTACCTTTTATGTGGACACCAACAAGGCACAGAAAAGGGACAAACAGGGTATTCACTTTGTCTCCTGACTTAGATATGCAAATAGTGAATGTTAGAAACATTAACTAGATAGGCAAAGCAGCAGTACAAATCCAAGCAAATATTTACAGAACATTATCATAGTAATCACTGTAACCCTCACATGGGAAATACATGAGGGAAAGATCCCCTGCAAAAGCACTTTTTGTCAAAACTGGACATTCATTTTCAAGGTTTAGGGCTTACGATAGTGAGTTCTGTACTTCAGTGCTGTAGTGGTGAAGTGAGGAATGGGTCATCCTATAGATTTTTTTATTCAAGTTTCACTCTATGTCCTATCCACATATATCATTGTTCTTTTTGGTTTGTCAGAAAAGGGATGAGATTGTAGCTATATTGACCAAAACTGAAGTTTTTTTACAAGGCAGATGAGATATCACAACAAAGTGAGAAAGTCAGAAATTTGAAAGAATTGTGAAGTAGAGCCACTTCTCTGGTGTAAGAATAGCTAGCTAAGTTACTTTATCCACCTAGTGAAGATGACCGCCCAAAGGTGTGCTAAGTGCTGCCTAATGGGAGGAGGTCTTGCGATAAACCCTGGCTGCTTTCAAGGGACCAAATATGCCTGCTTATTTGAAAATCCATACAGAGCTTAAAAGATGAACTTCACAGTATAGGTGGGTATAGCAAACTCTGTTGAATGATGTTATCAAAATAAAAATTTATCTAAAAGTGATTCCTTGTATATCAAATCTGAATCATCAAATGTGTATAATATCAAAAGTACTCTTGGGATGAACAATGCTGATGTAAAAAGTTTACAGTTTCTATCAATAAAATTTTTTTTCCAAAGAATCTTTCATTCCGGTTTATCTGAAAGTGCAGATCTGGAATGACATATAAGATCACAGGAAAGAACAAGTAAATTACATTTTAATAATATCCAGTAGTTCCAAAATACGCTTTTGATAAAATGCACAAATTAAACAAGTCAACTATATTTGAGATGCCACCACTACAGAGTTATAATGCGACTATTTCTAACAACTCTTAAAAGTTCCGAAAGAATACATTTCAAGTAAAACTTCAGAAAGAATACATTGCAAGTGAAAGTGTTTTCTCTTTAAACTTACAACATGAACTCTAAATTGATTGCTATTATAAGGTATTAACTGTGTAATGTAATACAACTTTCACTTTATGTGTTGTACCACTACAACACATACCTTTGTAATGCAACACAAATGTCAATATATGTATTGCACCATTACAACTATAACAAAATTATCATGGCTCTAATAACATTCTTAAATTTATTTAGTTAGCCGAGAAAGTCTGACTTGGAATGAAGCCAATTTTCAGAGGAGGCCCAGGGAGAAATGATCCAGATGCATGTCTTTGTAATGTGGGAGGAAACCCACATGAATGCAGGGAGAACATGCAGACTCCACACAGAAGGCACTCCAGCCAAGAATTGAACTGGAGAACCTTTTGCTTTGAGGTGACAATGCTACCGCTGCACCACTGCGCCTTCTAATAAACTAGATAATGAACAAGAGAAGTGTTTTTGCAGGAGGCTGACTATAATCTTTGTGAGGGAGTTTAATTCCTTATAACCAGATAACTAAATTGGATACTTCACTACCTTGGAGAGGGAATAAAGGGTATACCCGGTTCAATATGAAAGTGATTATTCACTCTAGTTTACAGGGCAGTAGGATGTAGGATGCAAAGTTACCTCAAATTAAATATGTTTGTTTTGACTCATATAATGTTTTTATGATATTTATTATATATAATATTTTTGTTGCAGATCTGATGATGTGAGGTAGTGCCAGCTATACTAGAGAGAGTAGGCACTACATGTGCAACATATGGCAGCATAGCTGGCTGGAGTTTTGTAAATAATTATATGCCATTTGAATATCAAATTGATTTATAAAGTTGCTTGTGTTAAAAATGTATCAGCAGTGGATCCTGCTGGACAGAAAAGAAATACACATGTATGTCAGACTGTACTGTTGTTAACTGTTGAAGTGTATATATATTTTAACAGAGGATACTGGAAGGGAAGGGGTTAAACTCAGCCCAGCTAACCTTAAGAAAAATAGTTTGAAATTAAATGACTTGGTTTAAGTGATATTATATTTCATAGGTCTAAATGCAGCCAAAGACACAATGTCTGGGCTGGGATCCTGCTCTTATTGTCCTTAGTGGTGAACTAATTTCTACCTTGGGGTCCCAGAGAATGGTTTGTTAGTCTCTGCAGGAAGGATGGAAGTACTGAAACTCTTTTACAGTCTCCAGATGCTGGAATAAACCTTAGCAAACTCTAAGTGTGAATTGTGCCAGATCTTGGATCAAGTTTCTAGTGAGGGGGCAGTGTGGGAACCACAGAGTCAGGTGACCAGATGTGATGCCATTCTGTAGCCAGCACTGAAATTGTATTTAGATACTAGTGAGAGATGTGACAGATAACATTTAGTACTCTTGTTTTGGAATTGACAAGACCACTTAACCACTTCATCTTGCCTTGCTTTAGTAAGTAACTTAACTAGGGGACAGCAATTCTTCAGTCAGTTAGGAAATATAGTGAGATTAGCAAAAAGTATTGTTTTTCTGTATCTGTCTGAGTCTTTACATATATGTTATTTTTTATATTTCCTGTGAATTGAAACTCTGGTGTTTATTGTAAGTAGATATTACCTCTGTAAATACTTAATGATATGTATGATGTTTACCTGAATTGATGACTGATGTGAAATTGTAATTGCAAATGTTCCTTATGCTCTGTATATAACTCTTTACATTATGTACTTTTTGTTTGTAACCTTTCTTGGAGCTTTTCTCCCCGGGCCTCCAATGAAAATGGGTTTCTGACCCAGTGGACTTTCCCAGTTACCAAATGTCAATAAATAAATAATAATACATAAATAAATAAATAAATAAATAATTATTCAGTATTTTCATGTTTCTATTTTACTATTTATTATTAAATAAATTTATACCTTTTGTTGTGGCTGGTCTTTTAGAAAATGTTTTAACCTTTAAGAGTAATTGCATTTATTTCGTGGCATTGTAGCTTCATGCTCCAGAAAGTCTTGCAATTGGTTAACACTACCATTTGTATAAGTATTAATTTTACTAAAAGTATTTGGATACCCTGGCAAGAGCCTTAAAGTAGCGGGCTGGTGGCAGTGAAACTACCTTATAGTCTGGATGGAGGTGGCATAGTGGGTAAATTTGTGCCAACCTTTCCCAGGTGTGTGTGTGTGTGTGTGTGTGTGTGTGTGTGTGTGTGTGTGTGTGTGTGTGTGTGTGTGTGTATGCAAATAAAATCTCAAAGAGTGTGTGTCAGCTACTTGGAACAGTGGCACAGAGCACTGATTTCTGCAGAGAGAAATGCAGAGCCTTATTTGGGGCCTGAAAAGGAACTTCAGCCCCAGGACTGGAGTGTGCTCTCTGAGTGTTCTTAATGGAAATTGTGCTTGGTGTAGAGAGCTGCATCTGCAAATACTGTGTGTATCTGTTTTTGTTCTAAGTGAATGTTCCCCACTGGTGACAGTGGTGAGGATTAATGCTCTTTGATTACTGACCCAGAGGCGGGACATCACATATTGGTGGCAGTGGTGGAATATTATTTGAACTTTTGTAGCCTGTAAGCTGTTGTCACTAAAAGTTGTGTACTCTCAGCAGTCAAAGATAAACATACACAGTTTCATTTTTCACAACAGTTTTATTTATTTTTATTAGTATAGTTTAGTCAGAGAATGCAGACAAAGATGTCAGCAGAGGATTATGGCAAGCTGACAGTGAACCAGTTAGCTAAGGTGTGCAGATCCAAAGGATTGGTGCATGTCAACCTGACTAAAGTGGAAATGATTTCAGCCTTAGTCACAGCTGCAGCACAGACAAGAAACCAGGAGGATAACCAGTCTAGTGATGGTGGATGTACAACCCTCAGAAACAGGACAGTTCACCTTTTCCTCAGAGGTGTTAAAACCCATCTGGAGTTAAAGAGACTTGAACTGGAGGCAAAACACATGGAATTAAAATCAGCAGAAAGACTGCGGAGTTTGGAGCTTGAAGAAAATGAGAGACTGCTGCATTTGGAGAGTGAAGAAAATGAGAAGCAACGTCAACATGAGATGGACATGCGGACTCTTTGACAGGAACTTGGATGTAATGATTAAGAGAATAATCAAATCCCAGAAGCAGCAAAGGTCAGAAAATGAATTCCACAGTATAAAGGAGACGATAATTTTTATAGTTTTATTCATATATTTGAAAGAATATGTGAACAGTATAATGCTGACTAAGGACTCTGGTTATGGTTCCTGAGCCCCTTATTCCATGGCCAAACTGTAAGTGCTGTTTCTAAATTGTTTGATACTCATTGTTTAAATTATGACAAGGTTGAACAATGTTTATTGGAATGTTTAAAGTTAACACCTGAAGCTTACAGAAAAAAGTTTCATGAGCATAGATGTAAGGCAGATGAAAGTATATGTGATTATATTGCTGTGATAAACACTTATGTTCATAGGTGGGTGACTGGGTGACTGGTTTGTTTGTCTTTTATATACTGATGCTACGTTCATAATTTAAATATAAAAAAGTTGCTGCCACAGTCTGCTGGTCTATTTTTTGTTGTGCTTTGGTATTTTGAGACCTTGCAGATGCCATACTTGCAGGGAACACATTTGGTCTGGATTCGTTCTCTTCTCTGCTGTGGGCCTGTGTAGCTAAGGGACTATTACCCTATTTGCAATTTGTTTCAGTATATTTTTCCTGCCTGATGCATGTAATTAGAGTTTTTTTTATGGAAGTTGTATCCTTTTCTTTGGTGATTCATGTAATTGGAGCGAGTTACATCGTAGTTACACATGCTGGATGTGAGTAATTGGTGACCGGCCTAGTATTTAGCTTCTTTTCATCGGGACTTGAATATCTTTGCAGTTGGGGTGGACTGTATAATTTTCAGCACAGTGGATTTGTCTCAGTCTACTCATCGTTACTTTACAACATGCTTGTAAGTACTTTGGCTGCATTCAATAGCAGCTATTATTTGGTTTAACCGTAGTAACAAATAACAGGCGGAAACTAGACGGGCAGCTTGTGGCACACTTTGGATTTTTATAAGGTTACTGTGCATATATGAAACTTAACAGTCCCCCAACAAAGTGTATTTGATTGAAATCTCATGCAAAAAGGGTGTGGTAAATTTTCTTGGACTGGTTTTGAAATTGGGCATGACATCGGTGTATTCCTAAAAACGGTAACAGTATTTTTGTGACTATAACTACAATTGGTGATATAACAGCGTCAACTGTTCTGCTTCAGTCAGCTCTGTAAGCAAATATTCATACTGATTGTATCAAGGCATAGAAATTGGTGTTTTTTCAAGAACGGAACTGTTTATGTGTGCAAACTGTATCGGGTGATACAATATTATAACAACAACTATTTTGGGGCTTTTTTTGTTTGTGTCAGCATAAGTGCATACTGATCAGACAGAGGCTGTATTAAGAACATTCAAAGTCCATGAACATAAGGGACTTATACTGAATGGGAATAATATTCCCTTAAGGATGTGTTAGCTATTTCTTTTGGAAAGTGTCATGTATTATACCTACCTATATATAACATGTCAATAGGGGCGTTTGCACTTATATACTAGTATTTTGTTAACTAGTGGGATTGACTACTGCTGCCTACATGTTTTTTTTGTATTTTGGAGGTTATTCACTTCTACCTATGTGTTAGTAACTAATTACTCTTCAGATAAAATGACATTAAGGGACTCTGTGCATTTAAAGCAGTAATCCGTTCGGCTTTATGTTTTGTGTGTTCATACTTATTGGTTGTTGACCTAGTCTGAAGTTCCATTCCGATTCACATTATTTCATAACAGGTCTGAATACATAAATAAGTAATTTGGGAATATTATTCACCAAATGCCTAATCTGATTTTGAAAACATTACCATGAGAAATGTGCTATGTGCTTAACTTTTTTACAGATAATATGACACTAATGGCCTCTGCACATATATAGCAGTATTCTGTTATTTAGCATGATCCAAACTGTGCTGAGATTGTGTTTTGTTTGTATATGATTTACATTTACTGATTGGGATTCTAACTTGCAGTTACATTCTGACTTACATTGATAGCTAGAATAAGTTGAATATATATATATATATATATATATATATATATATATATATATATATCTTTGAAAATTGTATAAAAAAGTAGACTAAGCTAGATACCATCTAAGTTGTTATCTGAATTTTAACTTGCAGGTATATTCCGACTTATAATAATAGAATAAGTTGAAAAAAAAAAAAAAAATATATATATATATATATATATATATTTGAAAATTGTTTTAAAAATTAGACTAAGCTAGATACCATTTATGTTGGATATATTTGTGGCATACATTATGCTCTTGAACCCAATGTTTTGTTTTGAATTTTATTATAAACACACCAAAAAGTTTATTATAAAGCTTTCGGGTCTCATACCCTTCCTCAGTACAAATAAAATATGCACATTCAGCATTTAAATAGGAGATTGAAATCAAGTCACATGCTTCAGCCCACCCATTCACTCATTCAACAATCAATTCTTAAAAGAACATCATACATAAAAAACTTTTAAAACACATTTAAATATACACAAATGAAACATTCACTTATTAAACATTTCTAATATCAATTCACTTATACAGCAAAACAAATAAATATTATATTTACATTTTATAACAAGTCACAACTTCTCTCTACGTCTTTTAATCAAAATTGGCTTTAAACTAATGGCATTATTCAAATCAGGGAAACAGTCTGCCTGTAATCTAACTATCCATTCAAACTATTTAAGTTCTAATAAATTATTCATATCCCCTTTTCTTAAACCTGTTCGTACTATGTCCAATATCCTAAATTTAAAACTATGCTGCTCTCCCTTATCTTGAATATGCTTACTTAATGCATTTGTTATAATATTCCTTCTCATATCGGATTTATGCTCTATAATCCTTTCCTTAAGCTTCCTAGTTGTCTTACCTACATAGAATGATGAACATAATTTGCAAGTTGCCAAATATACCACTTGCACCATATTACAATTTGTCAATGCCTTCATTGTAAATACCTCTCCCGTAGTGGGGTGTTTGCCATAAGGGAATAATAAAGGCGCAATTTATAAGAATAAGTAAATTGAATACAGTTAAGAGTTATTTTAAAGAACAAGCAAACAATATGAAGCAAGAATTTCAGAATAATGGTTACTCTGAACGAATTATAAATATGGCATATGAAGAGGTGTTAAAAAAAGGGCTGATAGATATAGGTCAATTTTAAGAGGGGGACTCATAAAAAATCAGAAAAATATAAATATGGATAATAATGTGGTTAGATATCTCACTACTTATAATCTGAACACTTATAATGTTTGTAGAATAATAGAAAGACATTGGCCTATTTTAATGGCCATGCCAGAAATAGTTAAAATAGTGGGAGAAAGGCCAAGATATGCATATAGGAATTCACAAACATTAAAACAAAAATTATGTTATAAAGATTTTAAATTAAATACAGTGAAATTAGAGACAACAGCAGGAACAAGAAAATGCTACAATTGTTCCTGTTGTAATGATCTATATGAAGGTACAGATTATTTTAAACACCCCACTAAGGGAGAGGTATTTACAATGAAGGCATTGACAAATTGTAATATGGTGCAAGTGGTGTATTTGGCAACTTGCACATGTGCTTATTTTATTTGTACTGAGGAAGGGTGTGAGAACCGAAAGCTTTATAATAAACTTTTTGGTGTGTTTATAATAGTTTGGAATATTCTGACAGTGACACCATTATTGTCTATTTTCTTTTGAATTTTAACAGGGAATGGATAGTGTATATTACAATTTATGGGATTAAGAAAATTACCCTTACATTATTTAGGCAGGCTGTCTTGCAGAAGGTAATTAATTCTTTCATATTTAACAAGTAAATAGGGCCTGTTGGATAAGTTATAGGAGTGGAGTACAAACTTGTGTGATTTAATATAGTTGCCCTATTCTGCCCTATGTGATTCTCCAACTAAATGGGCTTATAATACACAATAAGGTAGATGAATATATCAAACTTTTTCTGTTGAGATATACAAGTGACATACATATGTTTCTATAATATCTCGCATTAGGTTGAGTAAACCTTATACAATAAATGAACACTCTATTTCACATCAGGATCAATGCACATTGATAATATTTATGACTAAAAGCAAGTGGACTATCAGAGCAAGATATATAAGGGAAAATATTTAGGTAGTTATATTTATGTGTACTATTTTAACATTCATGGATAAGTTCTACATTATAGGATCAATCCCTTTTTGATGTTTATATGGTTATACCATATATATACATATTCAGTACACGCTAATTAGTTTGATACCACATGCTAAACTCCATTTATAATATATATCTGTTTTGAATAAACAAGATATATGTCATCATCTGGAATTATTGACCTTGGCTCTTATTTATATGATCTATTCACATATCTTCATGAGGGGGTATGACCCTGCATTGTGAATTGATCTATCATTATTGGTTATAGCCTTTTGGCTTTCCACAATAATTAGGGACTTTCCATACATGAATGTTCATACAGGGTAAATTGTATTCATGGTTGCTATAAGCCCTGTTGATTTAGTTTCGTAGTGCACTCAGCACTGGACATGATAACCTGGACTCAGTGAGGCACTATAGATCTTTTATATGATATGTTATAATAGCTCCTATGGGGGCAGTAAAATATTTCATGACATTAATACGGAATTTTTGTATCTAATTGCCTAGGCTGATATTGTCCAAATACAGATGCCAGGGGCTGATATTGTCCAATATTAGAATGTATCTGGGGGCTATTATTGAAACTAATTTACCCTGCATACTCAGTATGGAAATCTCAAACCTGTTAAGGGGACTTTCCTCCGATCGGGATGATTTAGCTTTTTTTGGTATAGGAATAGACAAAGAATCAGAAAGTGGGACTACATTACTCAGTAAGGAAGATATTTGTGAATCACTTTTTGTCAACTTGACCAAACATATGAGGTCTCTTAGAAACAATGTTTGGCACTATAAGTTATTCAAAGCCTACATGGTTAAATGAATTACACCAAGGGGCCTAAGAATTAGAATGCAGCCAATGGTTAATAATCCAGATGATGTCCTTCTTAAACAATGGAGGGAAGCACAACACAAAGCCACAATGAACTTTGTGGAAATGGTTGGATACCATGATAGAACTATAGATGCTGAAATCATAGTTATTATCACATTATGTGAGCAAATCAAGGAATATGAGGGTCAATCCACATACATATCCTGTTCTTAAAAAATTGAGTACAGAACTTATGAGTTTAGAAATACAACTAAAGGAGAAGAAAAAGAAAAAAAATATCTCAGGGATGTGTAAGATTATGAATGAGGGGACCCTTTTACCAGAGACAGGGATAAACACATTCGGTTTTCACAGCCGTATAGAAATTCTGCTAAAAGAAAGCATCCAACATCATTACTTAAGAAATTCCCTACTTCAGATACCTCAGGGGAAGATTCTTCCTCTGGGTTTGTCATAGACACATTAGCACCTACAAGTTCACCAGCACAGAAGAGAAGGGATTTCAGCATCTATTTATAATAAAACCAAAGGGGGGGGGGGGGCAGAAAACACAGGAAATATAGAAAACATGGAGTGGCTTTTTCGGATGTATGTGCAGAAACAATAAATGAAAATGTGTTAAATATATCATCCTACCCCCTCTCCTCTTTAGAGGAAAAGATACTTAATAAAGGATTGTCATTCATACCTGGCTCTTTTGTGTCTGAAGAAAATTTTGCAAAGGATGTGGTTGGTTTCTGCAGAAATCTTAATCTGAAATATTTTTTTCAGGACAAAGAAACTACGAACAAACATGAGGATTTCAGATATCATAAATCTACCTTTTTGCCCCCTATAAATCATAACATATTACTATTTCAAAACTCTATTCTTAGAGATCTTCACTTTAGCTCTAGAGATAGTCATGTTAGGGCCAGCAATGTAACTAAGGAAGAGATGACCACTATTTCAAATTTAGCCAATAACCATGATATAGTCATCTTGAGGGCTGACAAAGGAGGGGTAGTAGTGGTACAAGACTGGAAGCAATATGATTTTGGAGGCCAATAAACAATTGGTGGACAGTAGGTATTACGTACCTCTCACATACAACCCCACTATATACTTCAAGAAGCAGATTGAAGAGGTCCTATCTTTAGCTGTTGAAGAGAGAATCATTACTGATAGTACTAGGAAACAATTAATGATTTCAGATCCCAATAACCAGTATATATATTTCCTACTGGAAATTCACAAAGACCTCATTAATCCCCCAGGAAGACCAATAGTATTTGTAAGGGGTTCCATGACTGAGCCATTGTCTCAATATCTAACTAGATATTTGAAACATTTACTTAAATGGGTGAGGGCTCAGTTGAAAGATACCACGGAATTTCTTCAGGTCATCTCTGAAATGCAATTGAAGGCAGATTGGTTACTCTGTACCTTAGATGTCAAAGCCCTATATACCAACATTCCACACTGGGCTAGTATTGAAGCATTAGAATACTGGTTATACAGGTCAGAGTTATACCAACCAGGCTTTAATACTCTTCTTCTTTGTCGCACTGAGCATGTACTCACTAAAAATGTCTTTTTCTATCAAGATAAATGCTATCTACAGATTAAGGGTACAGTTATGGGGGCTTCTTTTGCTCCCATATATGCTGACATATTTATGGCATATATAGAGGAGCAAATTATATATGATAGCTCCCATAATCTGTACATAGAAGAAATAGACATTTGGAAAATATATCTAGATGATTGCTGGATGGTATGGAGATCAAATGAAGAACATCTGAAAGGATTCGTTGAATATCTGAACGAAAATAAATGGGGGATCGAATTTATGGTAAACCAGGACAAAGACAGGATTACTTTCCTGGATGCTATGGTGATTAAAGCACCTGATAACACCTTGATAACAGAAGTCTACCATAAATTCCCTGAATATAACTCCCTTCTCCATGCCTCCAGCTATCACCCCCCCCCACATATATGTAAAAATATTCCTAAATCTCAATATATGAGGGTCAAACATATATGCTCGGTGAATGACTCCTATCAGCATTTCAGAGATTACCTGTCCAATAGATTTAAGGAAAGGGGTTATAAAGTAGGTCATATTTTACAAGCCAAAAATATGGTTGACAATATGGAGACAGACAATCTCTTACAATATAAAACTAAGTTTAACACACAAAAAGATAACTTCAGGTTTGTGATGACTTTTGGTAGAAACACTGGGATATTAATGGACAATGTGCAGCAAAACTGGAACATCCTAATGGCCGATAATAAACTTTCTGAAATGATAGGTATGATAGGGGAGAGATGTCAATTTTCCTTTAGAAATGGAAAAAAAACTTAGCGTCTTTCTTTAATCATTATAAACAAGGGTCCCATAGGCCAAAGGAAAGTTTACAAAGTACCTTAGAGGGACAGGTTGCTATAGGACGTTTTCCATGTGGCCACTGCACACAATGTCGCAGAATATAACAAACGAAAAGTTTTAGTAGTAAAAATACTAGTCAAGTATATGATATCCCTTTCTTTCCCAATTGTAACTCAGACTGGGTTATTTACCTTGCCATTTGTAAATGTTCTGCATTCTACATAGGTCAAACGTCAAGACCAGTAAAACATAGAATATCAGAACATCTCAGTGAAATCAAAAACAACAGAAACACAAATGCACTATATAAACATACTGAATCCCACAAAACTGCATCATTTCATTTTATTATAACTGATCGAATTCTAAGAACCAAATTTAATAAATCAGGCTGGCATGAATTACTCAACACAAAGGAGAAGAAATGGATAATTAAATTGGGAGAGCTGTTTGCTCCTGGGTTAAATGAACATCTGTAATTGGTTACACAGGTGTTACAGACAGTATATAAATGATGAGTTATTTTTATATAATTACACTGATGAAGGCTATGTAATTAACTAGCCAAAACTGGTTTGTTTGTCTTTTATATACTGATGTTACATTCGTAATTTAAATATAAAAAAGTTGCTGCCACAGTCTGCTGGTATATTTTTTGTTGTGACTGGGTGTCAGGTCACCGCATTTGAAAGGCTGACAAACCTTTTGGTGAGGGGAACAAGCCCTGAGCACTTTACTTGAGGAGATGAGAATTTGATTGGCTGACCAGGAGTGTAACTCTGCAGATGAGCTGGGGAGAAAAGGGGATCTCTACTCAACAACCAGAGCACCACTGCACAAGAAGGGGATACCCAGTGCTGCACATGGATATAAGGGAACTCATATAGACAGCCTAAATCACACAACAGAGTCCACCAGTAACTGAGGGAGGTGTGTGTATGTGTGTGTGTGTGTGTGTGTGTGTGTGTGTGTGTGTGTGTGTGTGTGTGTGTGTGTGTGTGCGCGTGTGTGTGAAAATCAAACCTCAGTGTGTGTGTCAGCTACTTGGCTCAGGGATGCAGAGCACTGATTTCTGCAGAGAGATAGGTGGAGTCTTATTTGGGCCTGGAAAGGAAGTTCAGCCCCAAGACTAGAATGTGCTGCCTGTGTGCTCTTAATGGAAATTGTGCTTGGTGCAGAAAGCTACATCTGAAAATACTGGATGTATCTATCTAAGGGAACATTCCCCACCGGTGTCAGTGGTGAGGATTGAGGTTCCTTGATTACTGGTCCAGAGGAGGGACATCACAGCAGACTTCAAAGTTCTTCATGTTCAGTAATGTAAAATTTTTGATTTGTACTTCCATATTTTTGCATTCAGTATACAGAACCCCTAATTAAGACATTTATTATTTTAATAGGTGCATGCACACATTCTACCTGCACATTTTAACCCCACCACACCCCTTACCAAGACTGGTAGTTTAAAAAGTGGATGGCTAGATTTACCCCTTTTGAAAGCTTGCTCCAAAACAGCTACTAAATGACAAAGTTATGAATGCATTTAATGTCTTTTTCTGATGTTTTCAAATCTTACCTTTGCACCATGGCATGTGGTATAAAAACTGCAAAAAAGCACATCTGCCACTTAGGGAACATTTTCTTTTATTTCAATGAGAGAAACAGTTTTGAAAAATATGATTTCCATACACTGACATCACTGAGGAAAAAAAAAAACAGTACACATTAACCTTAGTAGGGTTAATGTAGGAAAAATATGTGTTGTGTCCACAGACTTTAATGGGTGTACCACCTCGCATGCTTGAAGGTGCCCCATTAAAGTACATCGACACCATACATTTTACAAGTTAACATCACGGTAGGAAATAGTACATTCATTTGGGCAATAGTTTACTAAAAAATGTATGCAGCTTTTTATTAAAAAAACAGTCCAAATACATAAGTATAGATAAGTAGAAAAGGCATTGTGGCATTTGATTCATTAAATGCTGCAATGCATATCACATTAGAAAATCACTTTAGTATAGTGAACATCTCACAGTTAAAAAGTCTTTCAATTTGACACCTTATAAATATGGGGCAACTCATAAAGGTTACCATAAGATGTACGTGATGCATAAACCTTGGGGTAACCTTTTTGAATTCATAGACAGACCTACCTTAGTTCATATGCATGATGGTGTGCACAGCCATGGAATGCTGTCTATATGACTATGCTAACTGATAGTGAGGCAGTCCGAAGGAGAGACATATGGTAATTAGGCATGTTCTCTCCCCCTGGAACTGCCTCAGAAAGGCAGCTACACCTGCCCTTCATGAAAGCAAACTAGGTTGGGTCCAGTATGTGAAGGTTTCCTACGTCTTTAATAGTCATTTCCATGATAATTCTTTCCATGGCTTTGCAGATGAGACTAGTCAGATTAACGGGTCTGTAGTTACCAGGATCCATTGATGGTCCACTCTTGTGCAGAGAGATAACTATTGCAGTCCTACATTTGTGTGGCATAAAGCCTGTCCAGAGGCTATAGTTGAAAAGTGACTCCAGTGGCTCTGATAGCTCACATTCACATGTTTAGGAGGCATCCTGGGATATAATCAGGGCCTGCTGAGGTTGTGTTTTTGGCCTTAGAGAGTGCATGTAGGACCTGCTTCCTATCAATTGCTTGATGGCACTTCTTGGGGCAAGTTCAGGAGAGTTGGGGGTGAGGTTCTAGTTGAATTTGTCATCCAGTACATCTGCTATATCCTCTGGTTCCATGAACATGGCTCCATTTACAAGGTACATAGTTGTTCATAGCCTTTACTGTTTTGGACATAGCTAAAGAAGGTCTTATGTTTGTCATTGGCCTGAGAAATGATCTTAATCTCAAAATTGGCCTTATTGGTCTTACTTTGCTCTCTTAGTTGTCTATTCAGCTTGATAAGAGAGTCTGTATATTTTTGGGTGCTGCACGTCTTATATTTAGCTATGACTTCTTTTCTTTTCTTGTACTACCTGTTTAATATTTGATTTCACCAGGGTGGCTTGTTTTCTGAGTTTGCAGGTTACATGCCAGATGAAAGTAGGGCTGCAATGGTCATTGCTTTTTGGTGCATGATCAGCTGACACAAGGAACTATAGGCCCTTCAGTCTGACAAGTCTAATGTGCAAAGCCATGGAATGAATTATCATGGAAATGATCAACAAGGACACTGGCAACCTGCAGACATTGGACCCACCCCAGTTTGAATTTGTTAAGGGAAGGACTTGCCTACTCAGCCTGCTCTACTTCTTTTTAAATGTCACAATGTTATGAATGAGGGGAAACAGTACATAATGCCTACCTTTGTCTAGCCAAGGATTTCGGTACAATACCCCACTCAGGTATTATTGACAAACTCTTAGAACTAGCCATACATCCCTAAATAACTCACTGGATGGCTGTCTTGCTCAGAGATTGGCCCCAAGAGGTCAGGATTGGTGAGGTCACCTCCACCAGGATACAGGCCACCAGCAGAATACTCCAGGGATCTGTATTGGGCCCAGTCCTGTTTGCCATCTACTTCTCAGAAGTCAAGGCTAATGTCAAAGGTCTCTGGCTCACCAAGTTTGCAGATGACTGTAAATTAGGAGCTATGATAGATTTCCCCCCATGACACTGACATCCTTCTAGAGGGTCTAACACAAATAAATGACTAGTGTCAAACCAATGGATTAAAACTCAGTATAAAGAAATGCATTATAGTGCCCTTTGGGAAATCATCCATCCAAGCTAATAACTCCATCGATAACACAACCTTAGGAGTTGACTTGATAGTTAGGCATCTGGGAACATATGTAAACAGTAATTTGGCCTTTGACCCACACATAAGCAAGATAATAAGAAAATCATTCTATGTCACACAACTCATTAGCAAGGGTATGGCATTCGGGTTCAAAGAAGTTATAGTACCACTCTACTCTGTCCTTATCAGACCCATCATACCTAACCAAGCACGTGCAACAGTCAGAATACCCTCAAAGGTTCTTCACTAGGAGAATTCAGGATATTAATATCCTGTCCAACAAAGATCACTTTAAGGTCCTATCTATTTACTTAGTCTCC
This sequence comes from Protopterus annectens, assembly GCF_019279795.1. NCBI lineage: Eukaryota > Metazoa > Chordata > Ceratodontiformes > Protopteridae > Protopterus > Protopterus annectens. The sequence goes on along the minus strand of NC_056741.1, from coordinate 572,700,558 downwards.
TACAGGTTAATATTATTATTTTAATAGTTGCATGCACACATTCTACCTGCACATTTTAACCCCACCACACCCCTTACCAAGACTGGTAGTTTAAAAAGTGGATGGCTAGATTTACCCCTTTTGAAAGCTTGCTCCAAAACAGCTACTAAATGACAAAGTTATGAATGCATTTAATGTCTTTTTCTGATGTTTTCAAATCTTACCTTTGCACCATGGCATGTGGTATAAAAACTGCAAAAAAGCACATCTGCCACTTAGGGAACATTTTCTTTTATTTCAATGAGAGAAACAGTTTTGAAAAATATGATTTCCATACACTGACATCACTGAGGAAAAAAAAAAACAGTACACATTAACCTTAGTAGGGTTAATGTAGGAAAAATATGTGTTGTGTCCACAGACTTTAATGGGTGTACCACCTCGCATGCTTGAAGGTGCCCCATTAAAGTACATCGACACCATACATTTTACAACAAGTTAACATCATGGTAGGAAATAGTACATTCATTTGGGCAATAGTTTACTAAAAAATGTATGCAGCTTTTTATTAAAAAAACAGTCCAAATACATAAGTATAGATAAGTAGAAAAGGCATTGTGGCATTTGATTCATTAAATGCCGCAATGCATATCACATTAGAAAATCACTTTAGTATAGTGAACATCTCACAGTTAAAAAGTCTTTCACTTTGACACCTTATAAATATGGGGCAACTCATAAAGGTTACCATAAGATGTATGTGATGCATAAACCGTGGGGTAACCCTTTTGAATTCATAGACAGACCTACCTTAGTTCATATGCATGATAGTGTGCACAGCCATGGAATGCTGTCTATATGACTATGCTAACTGATAGTGAGGCAGTCCGAAGGAGAGACATATGGTAATTAGGCATGTTCTCTCCCCCTGGAACTGCCTCAGAAAGGCAGCTACACCTGCCCTTCATGAAAGCAAACTAGGTTGGGTCCAGTATGTGAAGGTTTCCTACGTCTTTAATAGTCATTTCCATGATAATTCTTTCCATGGCTTTGCAGATGAGACTAGTCAGATTAACGGGTCTGTAGTTACCAGGATCCATTGATGGTCCACTCTTGTGCAGAGAGATAACTATTGCAGTCCTACATTTGTGTGGCATAAAGCCTGTCCAGAGGCTATAGTTGAAAAGTGACTCCAGTGGCTCTGATAGCTCACATTCACATGTTTAGGAGGCATCCTGGGATATAATCAGGGCCTGCTGAGGTTGTGTTTTTGGCCTTAGAGAGTGCATGTAGGACCTGCTTCCTATCAATTGCTTGATGGCACTTCTTGGGGCAAGTTCAGGAGAGTTGGGGGTGAGGTTCTAGTTGAATTTGTCATCCAGTACATCTGCTATATCCTCTGGTTCCATGAACATGGCTCCATTTACAAGGTACATAGTTGTTCATAGCCTTTACTGTTTTGGACATAGCTAAAGAAGGTCTTATGTTTGTCATTGGCCTGAGAAATGATCTTAATCTCAAAATTGGCCTTATTGGTCTTACTTTGCTCTCTTAGTTGTCTATTCAGCTTGATAAGAGAGTCTGTATATTTTTGGGTGCTGCACGTCTTATATTTAGCTATGACTTCTTTTCTTTTCTTGTACTACCTGTTTAATATTTGATTTCACCAGGGTGGCTTGTTTTCTGAGTTTGCAGGTTACATGCCAGATGAAAGTAGGGCTGCAATGGTCATTGCTTTTTGGTGCATGATCAACTGACACAAGGAACTATAGGCCCTTCAGTCTGACAAGTCTAATGTGCAAAGCCATGGAATGAATTATCATGGAAATGATCCACAAGGACACTGGCAACCTGCAGACATTGGACCCACCCCAGTTTGAATTTGTTAAGGGAAGGACTTGCCTACTCAGCCTGATCTACTTCTTTTTAAATGTCACAATGTTATGAATGAGGGGAAACAGTACATAATGCCTATCTTTGTCTGGCCAAGGATTTCAGTACAATACCCCACTCAGGTATTATTGACAAACTCTTAGAACTAGCCATACATCCCTAAATAACTCACTGGATGGCTGTCTCGCTCAGAGATTGGCCCCAAGAGGTCAGGATTGGTGAGGTCACCTCCACCAGGATACAGGCCACCAGCAGAGTACTCCAGGGATCTGTACTGGGCCCACTCCTGTTTGCCATCTACTTCTCAGAAGTCAAGGCTAATGTCAAAGGCCTCTGGCTCACCAAGTTTGCAGATGACTATAAATTAGGAGCTATGATAGATTTCCCCCCATGACACTGACATCCTACTAGAGGGTCTAACACAAATAAATGACTAGTGTCAAACCAATGGATTAAAACTCAGTATAAAGAAATGCATTATAGTGCCCTTTGGGAAATCATCCATCCAAGCTAATAACTCCATTGATAAAACAACCTTAGGAGTTGACTTGATAGTTAGGCATCTGGGAACATATGTAAACAGTAATTTGGTCTTTGACCCGCACATAAGCAAGATAATAAGAAAATCATTCTATGTCACACAACTCATTAGCAAGGGTATGGCATTCGGGTTCAAAGAAGTTATAGTACCACTCTACTCTGCCCTTATCAGACCCATCATATCTAACCAAGCACGTGCAACAATCAGAATACCCTCAAAGGTTCTTCACTAGGAGAATTCAGGATATTAATATCCTGTCCTACACAGATCACTTTACGGTCCTATCTATTTACTCAGTCTCCTACAGGTTACTGACAGGCGATCTATGCCTGGCATATAAGGCCTCCTCACATCTAGCTCTGATGTATCTCTTGTACATTCGCAAAACAGAAAGAACAAGTAACAGTAGATTTAAGGACTTGAACTTTGCAACATAAATAGAACATTCTGGAGAGACTGATATGTGTCTCAAAGGCACCCTGCATTAGGGAATAATCTCCCCATTCACACAAAGCAGAGTTCATCCTGACCCAATTCAAGCACAACCTTGATCACTGGAAGGGAAATCGCAGAGTCATCCCTAGTCTGGCCTCCATGTCTCTGATGGACAGTAGTTGGCAGTAAGTAAGTAATTTAATCCCCAACTAACATACCCCCCCATAAGCTTTAGGTACCTCCTTACTAACATACCACACCATATAGGCATCCAAAGTACTTGGAGGGGTGGGCTGGGTTTTATTGTAGAGTTAGGTTTATAAAGACCCTGTATTTCATTAGCCTATGAATCTAATCATGCTGCCCGGTTGTTTTGTGGCATGGTAATACTTAATGCATTTTACCTGTTGTTAATAAACTTGGTTAGTATTGATGTATTTGATGCGTTTGATATATTGATAATAAAACTGGTCTAAAAGTCATAAGAGTTGTCAAGCTGTTTTATTTGTGGGATGAGGATAGCCCAGTGACAAAGTTAATTATAAAAATATTGGTCAGATAACTGTGCAGAACCCGTTTGTTGTCCTCAGATAATTTCTGTTTTCAGTGATATTGACAGCTGTGCTGAAGACATGAGTGGCTTGGACACATTAATGTGGCAAAATCCCATTTTTGTCAGTGTGCCTTTTTAACAATGCAGTGTAGTACAGTATTGTAACAAAAATGATGAGCTATTTGCATTTAATCTGCTTTTCTAATGAACATTCATCATAGGTTCATAGGTTTATACTAGGCTATCTGCCCTAAGGCATTTATAAGCCTAGCCCAAATTTTTGTGGTCATGCCACCCTTATATGAAAAAATACTGTGCCCATTAGTTTTGTTGTGCCTCTCACAGACATGATTACACGGATAAACCCCCGGGATAATCCTACGATCTCTCATCCAGGTCAAGATTTTGAATGAGCCAGCGCTCTGTTCTTGCCTCACATGGACCGGATTTATTCCACAGCATAGGGAGTCTCTGAGTGATAAATTCGAGTCTATTCCAGCACGGCCCTATTTTTATCCGTGCTAAGGTTTAAGTCGCTTGGTCTAGTGGTTTTGTGATTTGATTTTTGAGGGAGTATGCCCATTAATTCCGGTATGCGCCCTTTGTGTATCAGTCAGGCACGTCACTGGCATATGTACGGTATGCAACTGAATAGTTTTGGAGTTTCTTCAATCTGGCAGCATATGACAGATTTTGAGTCCTTTATCCTTTTGTGAGAGGAACTTGGGGTCTCTCCAATTGCTGCAGATGTCGGGTGAGATACATCCCTAATGGGGCATTGAGATCGATCATTGGTCTGATAAGTGAAGAGTACAGGGGAAACAATGGTCCTACTTCATAGATCTGGTAAGCGATCCTTCATGATCAGGGTGGGCACGTAGAAGGTCTTTTCAACCACTTTAGCAATGTGGGAGTGGCCAAAAAGCCTAGCCACTGTCAACCTGGGTCCCCAGGTCCCTGATAACCTCTATACATTAGCTTGGATTGCCCTTGTTTTGGTAGCCTTGGGGTTACCTTTGTTTTTCTCAAGGCATTTTCTGCTGGCTTTGGCCCAACTTCAGGCCATGGCTCTGCACCATTATCAAGCCGCATGAGACCCTTCTGAAGGATATCCATGCCTCGATGCATCTTCCACTATCCTTAAGTCTTTGCAGCGTCGCCTGCAAACTTTGTCAGCCAAGACCCTCCCCGCAGGACTGAGGGTACACCGGAAGTAGATGTCGAATAACAGGCGGCGCTGGCGACCTATTCGTGGACACCATCAGACCGGGTTTAAGTCTGACATTGCGCCAGGTGGCATAACCCTGTGGGTTCTGTCCTTAAGCCCGCTTTGCAACCCATCTTGGTGGCGATATGGGTGCACATTTAAGCAGGTAGTATTTATGGACTGCCTTTCCTCATATTGTGTCGCTGGCCTTGCAAGGTCGGCGTAGGCTGTATGGACTGCCTTTCCTCATCAATGGCCTGAAGCCAAACTTCAAGAAGTCAATGTCTTCAAGTCCCATGATCTGCCCTTGACGGTTGGGAAACTGGTCGGGTAGGCTGTCTGCAAGTCCCCTACATCCAAGCTTATGAGAGGTATTATGATCCTCTCCATAGCACCACAGACTAGACTTGTTAAGCTTATGGGGCTGCCATTACTAGGGTCCGAGAGGCACCGCCTTTTGTGAGGTGGGACCACACAGCTTGTATATGTACCTCTTGGGCACATATCCTGTGGTAAGTGCGAGATTATACAGCCGCCTTTATGCGGGTTTAATTTCATTTAGTTTTTAGCACTTCAGAAGCCACCATCCGGTCCCAGATTTGCTGTGTGTTAGAGCTTTAGAGAGTTGCTGATTCACCCGCGACGAGATGTCTGGGAGGCTACATACCTGCTGGGTTAGTTATCTCTCCTTTAGGGGAGAGGGTGAGTTTGCACTGATTTTGTATCATTTTGGACTAATTCTGAGCTGTGGGTTCAGTGATTTTGTATCATTTTGGACTCTCTCTGAGCATATCTGGGAGCCTTTGAATTCCTAACATAGCTGAATCAGGCCTTAATTCCGTCCTTGAATCCATGGCATTTTTTCCTCAAAATTGGCCTTTAGTTGATTTTTTGAGTGCTCGATTTTTTACTAATAATGATCAGGGTGACTTTTATGGATTTTGTTTGTTCATGTAACAGTTGTCCTCTGATGTAAAGTTTGGTTGTTGGCTGGGGTCCACCAGACCGGAGGTCGGGTTCTTTGTGGAAAGAGTCTTAGTTTTATTTGGGATTGTTCATAAAGCATTTATCTGGGGTGTTCATAGAAGGTTTTTGTAAGGCTTCTCCGTGAGCTTGGGTTGTGGTTACCACTGGCTCAGGGGGTGGGTGTGAACTACACACCAGTTCGGAGAGTGTGAAGTTTGAAGTTTTAGATTGGGGGGGTGATGTGGTCTTTTTGTTTGGGGTGGGGTGGATGGATTTCCAGTGAGATTAGTATATGATCAGATCTCACCAATGAGGATATACTCCGTGTGGAGCATTAGTCCCTCATGTTTGTGTAATGGGAGATCTAGTATATAGCAGTCTCAGGAGGTTCATGGCATTGTTCCATGGCATTTGAATTTATGGACCCAGGAACCATTGGGCTAGAAAGTTGTTCCCAGTAATGTTCCCAGAAGTCTCTCGGGTAGTTGAAGTCAGTGTTGCAGATGGAAACACTGAGTGTCATTTATAGGCCTCCTGTGTTCATCCCTGAGTTTGAGGGGGTGGCCTGAGGCACTCTTTCGTTTGTGTAGCATGCTACAATTGGTAGGTTGCACCTGGATGGTTTTAGTTGCAATTTGGATGGTTTCAAGCCAGGGTGTGGGTATCCCCTGCATGATGTATCCACCCCTAATATGGATACACCCCTCCTGGTGTGGTGTGTGTGGCGCATGATTGGGGTCGAACGATATGAGGAAGTGCCATAGTGCCGGGTGTTTCTCAGGACAGGTGAACCATGGTTTCAGTTACAGCACAGACATCGATGTTGAGAATACTGAGAAGGGTTTTGTTTGAAGTGCATTTTTGAGGCATAGACTTGGCATTGAGCAGCATTACCCTCAGTTTCTTCCATTGGTGTTTTTAGAATTGTAGGTTTAGAATTTGAGCCTTGGCTCCCTTAAGGCCCTATGGGGGGTGGAAAGAGCCTTTAGCCAATATCCAGAATCCCAGGGGTAACAGGTGCAATGTCCTCGGCGAAGCATGTCATCCCAAAGAAACATGTCATCCCAGGCCTTTGAACATTGACCCCCTTTGAATGACACCAGACAAGCTGCCAATTGTTAAAAGCCGATCATCTTGTCTCTATATTGTGGCAAAGATCACTGTGAAGGAAGGAGTCATACCTGCCTGGGCTACATAATCCTGCCTGGGCTACATGTCTCTTTACATATAGTCAGGGAGGTATGTCTCAAGTCATTCACACTGGCATGGACAATGACCAGCATGGACAATGACTGTGGCATATTTGTGCTTGCCGTGCACCTCTGCATGTTCTGTGGCCGATGGCTGGATCTCCCAGCGCCATCCTAGGCCAGCCTGTGTGCCCCTCTCCTCAGTGTGTCTGTGAGTGTAACGCCAGTGTGTCAAGTATGCTGAGTCACCCATGACATGTATGTTTGTGTTATTGCTGTATTGCTTTTGTGATTTGCTTCTACACTGGCTTTTGTGGATTTATGTGTTGCTTGGGGTACGTCTTGAGGTAGCAGTTGTTTGTTTCTGCTTTGGAGGCCTCATTAGGCAAATTTTACTCAGAGCCCGAGTATGTTTTGTGTGTGTTTGTGTGTTTGATTGTGGTGTGTGGTAGCATTGTGTGAGCTGGTTTTAGGAGGTGTGTAGTTGCCTCTCTCTTCCCTCCTGGTCTTGCTAGTCCTGTCCTGAGAGAGCTCAGCCGGCAGTTTGGCTAAATAGCTGCATCTCTCGCAGTATTTGTGTGTGGGAGGTGGAGAGGGTTGTTCGTGTACATGAGGCAGTTATAACATTGCCTCAAAGATTCCAGATTCACCCAGCTGGACTGAGGAGATTGACAAACTGGACCCCTGGATTTGCTATGAATAATATTAAATGGAGATATAATTGAATGGCTGGGCCAAGGGGGAGGGTGGGTAGTGCTTTGTTTTTTAGGCTGACTTTATATAATTGGCAGCTGAGCCAAGTGGTAACTAACTTGCCTGCAATTACAAGTAACAACTAAATGCACAAGGTACAGTAACTTTCTTTCTTTCAAGTGAAGCAGATTTCTACAGTAGCAATGCAGATATCATTTTATGAAATGCAGTAGTCAAAAGTGATTCGACAGGGTGAAAATCTAGCTTCCAGGAAATAATAAGTGTAAACAAACAACAAGCATAAACAAAGCTGGAAAGCTTTCTCCTGGCACTAGCAAATGAAAGAGCAAACATCAAGTACCAAAAGGTGAAGTAACAGTTCAAAATAGATGCAGTATATCAACCTTTAACCAGAATTCCCAGTTCAGAAGGACAGAGTCCAGCCTCTTTCTCCCACAAGAGTGCACTACTTAACCTCTTTAATGTAAAAATAACGGCCTGAAGCCCAAGTGCCTAAACCAGAACTAATGCTGGCGGCTGCTTTTAGTTTTTGTTTGTGGTTATGTAACAAGGAATATGTCAGATAATCTCATTAAGTGATGAGCTTCATATTAATTATGTCATTGTATTTAGAGACTGGCATCTAAAAAGACTCACAGTGCATACAACAGGATTAATCTAAGTGTTACTAACAGGCATAGTGAAGAATAAATATTGGGAAAAACAGCACTACATACTGAATGCAGCACTGACGTTCTGAGAATATGTTAGAAAATGCAACTATTTTATTCACTACAATCCAGTGAATCACAAAATAACCTGCACAACAATTCTACAACAAGAGGACGCCAGTACTCGGAAGCACCTAAACCACAACTAGCTCCTAACCTGCTGAAGGATAGAATTGTGCAATTAAGCTTTGTGTAGCCCTGGGAACAAGGCATGAGTCACTCTCCTTCTGTGGCTTCAGAACCATACACTCTACCTTAAAATTGTTATCCCCAGTATCATGCATTCCATCTCTTTCAAGAATCATAAGAAAGTTCTCTATAAAGCACAGTGGGACGTTCACTGGCATTCTGCCATGTTCAACTTATCTGTAGTGCAAATCAGATTAAGTCTCTTGTACTCATTTGTACAATGCAATACTCTTGGTGATGTGACATTCATGAGCTGCATTACCACTAGCAGGGCTGCAGAGTTTTAATCGGTGTGAGATGTACGCACCCAATAGTGATGTCTCACAATGATTAATGCTATATAAAAAAAAATCAGCAGTGTGTACATGTGTATCTATGTCATATGTGTATACATATTTCTACTGATCTATGTAATTCCAGTGTTTTGTAATACGATGTTAGTTATCACCAACAGTTATGTGTAATATTTGTGGATTTTTTCTCCCAAAGCCTCAGCTGAAAGGCAATAAAACTAACCAGTCAGACTTTCCCAGTAAACAAATGTCAATAAATAAACTGTCTCACCTGACAACATTAATCCTGTGTTCATTTTCATTAAATGCTAAACTATTGCTGGTTAATTCTGCTTTTGCTGCCAGTGAGTTCAGAATGTGATATCCATTTTCTATATGGATTAACAGCTTTGTAACTTTGCAGCTGATGTACAGAATGATATTCCATCATATAAGAGCTTTAAGCTTATGTATTTATATATTATTTATTAAATATTTGTTTAGCACCTCTTTAATGGGTAGTTGAGCTGGTCTAGTGACTCTTCAATCATGCCCTGAGAAATTACATAAATAGTGCAAATAAGTAAGATAATATAGTAATACATACATACAGTTTGATTACCAGTAATTAGTATAAACACATTTTTACATATTTGACTAGTACATAGATGTAAGTAATAATAGTATTGACCAAGTTATTTACAGTATTTGCAATTATTAAGCATTCAGATAACAAATAAAGTCAGTTGCAAAGATAAGTTGTTACCCTACAGACTGTGCAATGGATGCAGTATATTAGCTAGTGTTTCTGAAGTTTGTGCAAGTGGTTTCATTTTTAAGGTGTCTTTTTAAAAGGTGATTACTAGGCTAGTGATCCTATGGTGCCCTTTTTAAGGCTGGCCATGCTTCCAGAGAATCAAACACTATACTTTGTGTCTATAAGGTAAACAACTTAATCATTATGACAACTCCCAACCCAAAGGTGAGAATCAAACTCTATTCCTTATGTTGTTGAGGCAGACTGTTTAGCCTTCATTACACCCCCCCCCCACAATCACCTAATACTGATTTAAACTGTTGTATAGGTTCTTGATGTATGACTTTACTTGGTAGATGGCTCCAGGTGGCAGGGCCAAGTCCAGAAAAGGTCCATTCCCCTGTAGTAGTTTTAAACAAGTGGTCTATCTAGTTTAATATCTTTTCATAGGTGTTTCTTAAAGTATAATTGTGATCCCTTAGTACACCAAATGTAAGTATTTGTGTTCCTACCTTTAACCCTTTTGACCTTAACAGTATTTTATTAACTTGGAAACCAAATGCAGTTTATTTTTTTTAAATGGGAAAATTATCTGGTCCACAAATACTTTTCAGCCCCAATACAGCTCACAGGCAAGCACACATGATAATCGGCAATATAATAGAAATACATGCTATGTTTAATATGTATAATACAGTATGTAAGTGCAATAGTGTTTTAGAATTTAAAGCTGATGTCCACTGCATCCCAGCCAGCCTCAGTCAAAATGAAATATTTGAATCTGCTTTATTATACCAACCCTGACTGTCTGAAACACAGCTTAGCAACTAAACTGTCCTATAGCTACACATGACTGCTGCAAATAGAAACTGCACTGAGACACATTTAAGGCATTCTAAGAGGGATGCACCCTCTGTACCCAGTGAAGCAGGAGTTCTGCCCTAAACCTTCAGGCTGTAACTGTATTACATCTATGAATTCACTACGATTCCTTAAAAAACACAGAGCTTATATCATCACAATTGCCTAGAAAATATATACATCATAGCTGTTAACGTAAGTTATTATACATTCAGAACACGTGTAAGCTTGTACAGTTTATGAGCAAATATAACACAAAGCAAACAATACAAATGAGAGACAAAGGGAGAAAAGGAAAGAAAAATGCTACAATCCCATGTGGGGTACTTCACTCCACTTTATTCTTCATTATTCTAATTCTAAGGTTGAAGAACCCTAGAAACAAAGTGAACATCAAGACACAATTAAAAATATATATCTGGAAGGCTGCAATCACAGACAATACAAAATCAACTGTTTTCGAGTATCTGCATACCACTGTTGCCTGGAGTGGTCAATTCCCTTCAGGTGTAAATCTGAACTGATTGTGATAGGAGCAATCCTGTGTCAAGAAATAGCATGTAAGCCTGCCTGCAAGGAGACACTAACTCTCAGAAAAGGAAAATACTTTCCATTTTCTTTGAGGTGGTAATACTCCAAGGTATTAGGGGTGTGGCTTCCTTTAAAGAAATGTTTTGTACAACTGCAGTTATGCAACTATACTGTGATGTTCTACAGATAGAAGTAAAGTGGGTGTGGTTTAGTTGACTTCAGTATCTCATACTGTATCAAAACATGAAGTTTGTTTTATTCTGCATGATAAATATGAAATATGACTGTGCTATTTTCCTTACAGCCCAGGTTAGAATGGGTGTTAAATCATCTAACAGTGACAACATCAGTACAAGAAGAGAAATAAGTTTTTTGTAATAATCTGTGCAGTGCTGATCAGTATGTCTAGACTAACAAATATCTAGGAAGCATTTATGATGAGCATGCCATTTTAGTAAATTTAATAATTTGTCTTTGGTACATTTAGTTCCAATGGAAAATGTTTACAAGTTGAGGCCAAATAGCTGGCTGGTGGTTTAGCACAGGTGATTAATGTTATGAGCATCTAATAAACATCATCCTTCAGTCCTTGGTTTCATTCACTCAGTCACCCTTTGCCTATTGTGTGACTACGAACAAGTCACATTAACCAAGCTATATTCCCTGGGGATTCCAAAATGGTGGTCGGCTAGTGAACTGCATCTACACAGAGCTCCTTACTTTAACTTTCAATTAACAAGCTTATTATCCTTCTAAAGCTACGGGAAGCTCTCAGAAATAAGGTCAAATCTTTTATTGTTGATCTGTTTGGACTCTACAGCACTCCTGATCTATAAAAAGCTAAAACTAAGTCACAAAATCTAGATTTCTTTTCAAAAGCATCATACTCACAGAGACTGACAAGGCCGGAATACAGCTTTTACCACTCTGAAGACCACATGGCCAGGCAACTGAAATCTTCAAGTGATCCTGTTATTATGGAAACACAAACAACAAAAGCCAAATCTTCAGCAATTTTTTCACCAGAAAAGGAGAACATTTCCAAAAGGCAAAAAACTAACAAACAGCAATCTGAACCTAGCAAACATAATCTTAATTCTAACGAGGATACCAGTTTTCATATGGAGGAATTAAAACAGGCCTTACTTCCCATACAGTCAGCTATACAAAACTTCTCGGAACAACTCTCTAATATTGGAAAGTCTATTAATCAAATTGTTGATAGAGTGGACATACTTGAACTTAAAACACAGTCAAATGAACATCTAATACAATCACTTTCTGATGAGTTATCTACCAAATCTGTTGCCATAAAAGAACTACAACTGAAATTAACTGACCTAGAAGCAAGAAGCCGGAGAAACAACATCCTGATAAGGGGTCTACCTGAGAACTATGATAATCAGGGCTTACTTTCTATCACAAAACAAATATTTGAAGCCCTTCTACAGCTGGATGGTGACAAGCCTGAAATAATCATTGAAAGAGCGCACCGGGCACTCCGTAAGCGCCAAGACACACTTATGCCCCGTCAAGTGTACACTAAACTTCTCAATTATCAGGTTACACAACAGATCCTTTCATCTGCAAGAAAACACAACCCTTTCATGTGGAAAAATCATAAAATTACTTTTTCCCAAGACTTCCCTCTTGTCATAAAAGAAAATAGACGAAAAATGGCTCCGTTCTGCTCGTTTCTCATCCAAAGGAACATAAGGTTTCAGATGCGATATCCCAATACTCTAACATTTTACAATAAGGAAGTTAAATATACAGCTACCACACAAGCGGAGGCGAAATCAGCCTTTATCAAGGCTTTTAACGAATCTCCAGCTGAATAATATGTCTATGTGCCTCGGTATAGTAAAAGATTTGGCATAGTTTTGTTGTGCTTACCTGCTGTTTGACTTGTAAATCCATTTTTTAGAGATGTTGCATTGTCTTGCCGGTTCTAGGATGTCATAGTCCTATAATCTTATAAATTTAAGTCACGTATGTTAGATTTCTTCTCTTTAGTTAAGGCGCGCTCGTTGGGAACAATTCTGGTGGTTGCTGTTTACAACTGGGACCTCTTAGTAGGTAACGCTTCCGGGTTCCCACGACCACGCTCTTGCTAATGCAAGGTTTGTTTGGTCTCTCTCCACAAGCAAGCTATATTTTGTCTTTGCTCCTCTGCAAACACGGACGTTCGAGCTATGGGGGTGCTTGACGGCAGGAGCGGCTCTGAAGGCTATTAGAGACAGAATGTGGCTTAGATACTATGGCAGGCATCAACATCACTCTGCGTTTATGTTTAGAGGTAAACAAGCTGGATGTAACTCGCTTTGACAATGGGAAAGAAAATTATGACAGTTCTACACTTTTTTACATCTAGTGCACTGCATTAGACTCCTGTTAGCTTTTTTTATATCTACCAAGCAAATCATTTACAAGCAATACAGCCCACTGACATGGCTTTTAGTCTGCCAGAATTGCTCACTAAAACACCATGCTTTCAAGTTCTGGTGCGAGACTGATGGCAAAGCATTACAGCATGTGAAATCATTTTGTGTTTCTGCCACAGATCTCTGTTTAGATTTCATTTCTGGCCATGTTTGTGGTCTATGGGTCCAGTTCTTGACCAAATTAATCCTGTGTAATAGATATGTATGGTCAGTGGAGAAAATCAAGAGCAAGGGGAAGGTAGGTCACTTGGAAGAGTAATTGGGAAATGAGCAGGATGGGGAAAGAGGTCTAAAACTATTAATTTCTCCCCAAGCTAACATGGTATTTCTACAAGGATTTGGGAAACCTGTTTTTTTCATGTCATATGAAATGTGAGGGAGCAAATTAATGATGAATGCAATCTCTTGCTCCTAGAGCTTAAATACATGTGTCTACGTGCTTCAGACGCTTGTCATTTATAACGGGCTGTCATATATTAAATATAAGATACCATAATTGTTGCTGTGGGACTATTATATTTATACTGATGAAGGGAGATCATTCATACTGTTTATGTCAATTCATTTGATAATAGAAAAATCCCAGGTTTCACTTCGGGGTAAAGAAGTTATCAAATCTGATTTCTCTCTCCAACTACCTTCTTAATTCCTCGAAGGCAAGAATTATCTTTGTCTACTAGGTGAATAAAGATAAATAAAGTTGCTAGTTTTTGGTAGTTTTAGCACGTGATCAGATAATTTGTTCAGAGTATGTGAAATTTATACTTAGAATGTATTTAGCCATATTTTTTAAATAAGTCTTGAATATTGTTCAAATATTACCTTAAGCTGGTACACTTGCTACATGGTTCGCATAATCCTAGGTGATTGTTAAAATGCTTTATGTTTCATGGTTGTTATATGCGTGCAGATTTATTGTAACATTTAAAGACATGTATTTTATAACTAATGCTTTTTATGTACACTTTGATAGTTTCTGCTTAGAGCCTCTCCTTTTTTTTTTTTTTTTTTTATTAAGGATTGGAAAGAAAAATTAGACTTCTTTTAGCTTGTTTAATTGAACAGACGTGTCAACATATCATTAATGTGGGCTTCTCCATTTCTAACACAAACACACGTCACTTTACATTTAACTTTAGACTAGTAGGGTTGCTTGTTAAGTGTAATGCTAGTGATCTAGGATGGCGATCTGCAGGAATAGTAATACGCTGTATATATGTATAGATTTGTTTTGGTTATTGCATGTATGTTTTTTTACTTCTTCTACTAAGGTGATGGGGTGGTTAGGCACCGGGGTCTATCAGAGGAAGTGTTTTGTTAAGAAGTTTTTTGCTACCTCTACAGTTATACTTTATTTTCTCTCAAATTATGTACCTTTACTCTTATATTCGCACCTCACCCTGTTTAAGCTTTGTATAATATATTCTCAGCTTTCAGTATCACACTCTGTTTACTCAACTATCTCTCAACTCAAGTTTTCTTCACTAATTCAACCTATTAGTCTGTCTCCATGAGCTGGACCATTGATAGCTGGAATGTCAAAGGACTACAAAATCCTGCCAAAAGAAATTTACTACTTCACCTTATCTTCAAATCTCAGGCCAATGTATGCTTCCTACAAGAGACACACTTGTCAAAAGAGAGTTGGGACAAATTTTCCTCCAAGAAATGGATTAGAACCATTATAGCAGATGGGGATAGTACAAACTCTAAGGGAGTAGCCATCATAATTAAGAATCAATTTCAGGATTCCATAAACCTAGTCAAATCCGACAAACATGGCAGGTGGTGCTATTTACTTCTACTCTCCCTGGCACAACTAATCCAGTTCTTTTTCTTAACCTTTATGGACCTTGCTCTCAACAACACACCTTCATTCTTGAAATCTATAATATTCTCAGTTCGTTTCCAAACTATCTCTATATAATAGGTGGTGATTGGAACGCTGTAATCAACCCTAACTTAGACCGCACCAGTAACTTCGTTATCATATAACTTTCAAGCCTCGGTAGCTTTAGAAGAACTTATTTCAGACTTTTACCTTATCGACACTATTGCTTTTAGTAACATCTTAACTAAGGACAATCTATACACCTTTTACTCTAACTGCCACAAATCTTGGTCACGTCTTGACTTTTTCTAGTCTCCAATTTTTCTCTAAGTTTAACAACACTTTCAGTAGTGAACCGAGATTCCTTTCTGACCATGCAAGAATTTCCTTTAAAACTATATTACAGCACTGCTTTTTCCTACTCTAACTGGTCTCTTAATAACAATCTTTACATAGCAAGGAGATTCTAAACAAAATTAACAATACACTCACTGACCTTTATTCTAATCTTGAAAATTCCAACATAACACCAGATAAACAATGGGCAGCGTGCAAGGCAGAATTAAGAGGATTTCTAATCAGTAAAGCCTCATTCTTCAAAAACTCAGTAAAAAAAGAATCTGCCCTACTCATTACCCTGGCATCTCTTGAAAAAAAACAGAGAACACACCCTGACTCAAAATTAGAAGATTTAATTAAAACAACACGTAAAGAATTACTTGATTTACACTCTCATAACTACTCCTTCACGAACAAAGACTTATTGCTACTTATTCTGAATGGGCACAAATTCCTCGAGAACTTTAGCTAGAATACTTAAAAATAACAATGGTGCTGCCAAAATCTCTATCCTTCTATATAAGGATAAACTTTACAAATCTGATTCTGAAATAATTCAACTTTTTCATGATCTTTATTCTGATATCTATAGCAAAAATGACCAAAATTCCTTAAACCCCCAAATAGAAATCTTTCTCAACTCAATTGCTGCCCCTTCCCTTAATTCAGATCAGGTGTCCTTATTATCCGCTCCGTTTAATATTCAAGAGATTCAAAATGTCATTAATAATCTCAAATTAGGCAAATCCCCTGGCCCAGATGGGTTTACCACTAACTTCTTTAAAACTTTTAGCTTAAAGATCGCCCCTATTCTTCTTAAGATATTCAACTTTATTATAAGAAATGGAATTACTGACCTGCACTGGAATATATCTAAAACGATTTTAATTTTAAAAAATAATCATGACAAAACAGACCCTCACAGTTACAGACCCATCTCGCTTATCAATGTAGATATTAAAATATTTGCAGCTGTTCTGGCCAACAGACTCAAACAGATAATGCCACATATAATTTCTCAGGATCAAGCTGGTTTCATGAGCAACAGACATACATGGGATAATACTTTAACTCTAGACTCACTAATACATTTTACTAAAAGAGATAAAATCCTTTATGCGCCTTGACTCTTGATGCCTCAAAAGCGTTCGACAGAGTAAACTGGGTCTTCTTATTCTCCACCATGACTCACTTCAATATCCTAAAACATTTATAGATATGATCAGAATTCTTTATACAAACTCTTATACTTCCTTATATATTAATAAAAAAAGCTCTAACACGATTATGATTACTAATGGAACAAGACAAGGATGCCCACTCTCTCCTTTCCTGTTTAATATATTTATTGAACCTTTCTTCTTATATATTGTTCAGAATACACACCACACTATCCCCAGAATTCTGAATACACAAGTTGCCTTATCGGCCTTCGCCGATGATCTAAATTTATACTTTCAGTATCCCAATTCTGACCTACCAAAAATTATAAATGCAATTAACAACTTCTCTAGTGTCTCTAGCCTCCAAATTAATAAGAAAAAATCATTTATTCTCCCAATTAACCCTGACGCTCATAAACCTTTTTTTTTCCCAGAATCCTCCTTTCATATCTCATATAGTATCAAATATCTCGGCATTAATTTTGAACACAACCAAGCCTCTGCTCTTCAAAACAATTTACTAAAATCCTGGGCTACTATTTGCCAAGATCTACAAAGATGGAAACTTCTTAATCTAGCTTTTCTATCTAAAGTAGCCATTGTGAAGATGAATGTTCTACCGAGACTTCTTTATCAATTTAATGCTACCAATATAATGATATCAAATAATCTCTTCCTTAAATTTAACAATAACATCGCAAAATTTCTCTGGTTTCCCAAGAGAGTTGGGATCTCATACTCTAAACTTACTCTCCCCAAAGAGAAAGGAGGAGTGGGCCTTCCAAATTTTCATTTATATTACACGATTATCTGCTCAAACAGGTTATTGTCCATTTCATACATGGATCCTAATCCACTCAGCCATACTCCTGCCTGGTTGAAGATATGGCACCGTCATGTCACCTCCAACAAAATCAACCCGAAAGCTATCCCATTTCTTTCCCATTCCTCTCTATATAACTCCAAATTACTCCCCTTATTGAAGCATAAAATTAGGTTATTTCAAAAATTGATCAAGGACATTAACCTTGAAAACATTCTCCCCCTTCTACAACCACTACACCTGAATCCAAATCTTAAAATTAACAACAATATGTTTGATCTCTCTAAGTTCTCCCTTATCAAGGACTTTACAGTTTGGGACCTCCTTAAACATAAATACCTATCGATCACAGAACTACGTGCATCCCTCAAGGCCAATAACAAATACACAGTTATCCTTCGTCAACTACGTGAAACCATCTCCTCTCAAGTTGTCTACACTACACCTGATTCTTTGGGAATCAATAAAATATCTGAAATTATCTCTACACTTTTAAATCCCAAAAAAACTGTCTCTTCCTCTTACAATATACTTAAACCATTATTAGATAATAATAATTGCCTTTTCTCCACCTTCTGGGACAATATAGGTTCTCCCATTACGGAAGATCAAAAACTTTTAGCCATAAAAACCACCCTTGAACTTGCTCCTTCAAAAATTATTATATACCCAATTGATGTTAAATAACAATGCGTATCATTCACCTGTAATACTCAACAAATTTAATCCTAACAACTCCGCTGCTTGTTCTTGTTGCCCTTGCTTGAGAGCAGATCTTCTTCATATTATGTGGCACTGTAATCATTCCTATAAACTATGGTGTTCTCTCAAAGTGCGACTAAAAAAGATGGGTTACTATAACTCCACTCTCTCTTGGCAAACAGCCATACTGAATATTCCCCTTTCCAAAATGCCTAAACTTCACCTTCACATTCTCATCACTCTCTGCTCTTTAATCAAACTCTACATCACTTATAACTGGATAGATCGCACAAAATTGTCATGGCAGGGTTTCAAAGAGATGGCATTAAAATATATATCAGCTCAAAAATTCATTATCAATGGTCCTAGAAAGAAAGCCTACTTCGCCAATCTATGGAATTGCCTATTAGATGTAATTCTAGGTGACTAATACCTTGTTCATTTCATATGTGACATTCCTCTGCAATTTCTTGTTCTATCTATCTTCCACTACTAATTTTTACCCAACGGGGTGTTTATATCTTTCTTTGTCTTACCTCTTTAATTCTCTCTTTTGATACTGCTCTTATACATTTAGGTAGCATGGGGTTTCTTTTTTTGTTTTTGTAAATAATGTATCTTTTTTTTTTTCTTTTCTTTTTTAGTGGTCTTCAATGCCTCCAGTAGATTTATATTTCACCTAATGTCTCTTATTTTAGAATTGTATTCTAGTACTGTCTGTAATTCTTTATTCAGGTTCATCCACATGGTTATCAACCTAGAATGTTTTGTATCTCTATTCTGTTTGCATTGAATTTATTTTGAAAATAATAAAAAAAATTATTTGAAAAAAAAAAAAAGCTATATTCCCTGATCTCCCATGAAAAGAGGCAGATTGACCTGGTAGCCAGTAGGTAATTGTAGGGCTGGGAGAGCAACTATCATGAATAAAAATATGTCTGTAAGTAACAAATTTCATAATGCAGACCAAAAATATGAGAAGGCCTTTTCACTGTTTTCACTCTTGGTATTTAGAAATCAACTGCTCTGTTTCTTTGGGACTGAGGGTAGTGTATAGGAATATTTTCTTCAAATAGAGTAGAGAGTGTTCTAAATTACTGGTTATGCATAAGAAACCAAGTTAGTGTCATAAGCAGTAGGACAGAGCCCCTAAATGCTATAGGTAAACTGCTGGCTTCATTTAAGAGAGTATAATTGTTCTCCCTAGAGCCTGAAAGAGTTACATACAGATTTTCAAGATATATGCAATAATATAATACGTGCATAGGGTGAAGAAAGTAGAGGAAAGAGAGAGATAGTGAAAGAAGAGAAAGGAAGGACAACAACAAAAGATTGCGGAATATGAAGGATTAAGATTATAATGGAAAGATGGGGTCAGATATCATAATCATCTCTAGTGTTGTAGAAATAATGGTTTTAGTGGGGACCTAAATCCAGTGTCATGAGAAAAGGATAAAGCCACTTCTGCACCCCAGATGACCCATGTTCGAGTCTCAGTATGGGTGCTGGAGGGATGGGATGGGGGGGTTGGAGTGAGCAGCTGATGTTATCTCATCCATCGGGATCACTACAAAATCCTGAATACTTACAATACCAAAGACCGGAATCCTGAGACCAGATACCTGAAAGACGAGAAGACTGGAAGAATTTCAAAATCGTGAAGTACGGAGATGTCAGGAGGATAGGTAAGTGTCTATGTTTGGTTGTGTTGGTTAGGGGCTTTAGTGTGTGTGTGTGTGTGTGTGTGTGTGTGTGTGTGTGTGTGTGTGTGTGTGTGTGTGTGTGTGTGTGTGTGTGTGTGCGTGTGTGTGTGTGCGGGGAATGTAGGTGTGTGGTGGTGTTTACGTGGGTTTTTCTGTATAGTGCGACCTTGGAGTTAGAATATTTAAGTAGACGGTGTGGGGGGTGCATCCCCCCCACATGGGGGGTGCAGGGGGGCTTTCCCCTTGCTTTTATGTAGTATAGGTTTGTGTGTTTGTGTTTTGGGTGAAGGTGTGTGTATGTGTATGTGTGTGGCGTATGTTTAGTGTAGTGTTCGGGATTTTAAATTTCGCGCTTCTGGTCTTCCGGTCTTCTCGTCTTTCGGGTATCTGGTCTTGGGATTTCAGTCTTCGGTATTGTAAGTATTTGGGATTTAGTAGTGATCCCCATCCATCCTGGGAAGAGAGAGGCAGCCTAGGCTTGCTGTAATATCAGCATTAAGAGCTGGGTGGTTTCCACACTGTAAAACATATACTGCATGAAAAGGAGGTTGAGCATGTGCTGAAGCATGCATACACCTCCCAAAGTCAGCGACTGTAGAAAATACAAGGCTGTCATAGGGTGCAAGAAGCTTAGACCACACTTTCCAGCAATGATATGATACTGGACTAGAATCCATGATATCGTCACCAGCCCAGGACATTGGCTGGGTGGAATCTGGAGGAGAAGAATACAGTAGACCTAGAAAACCAACTGAATAAGTGAATAAGGAGGGAACTAGTGGCATCTGACTCACATGAAGACAGGGTATTGAGTCCAGGGGTCCAGCAGACCCGGTGAATGAAGACAGAAGCTGATGACAGCTGATGGTCAGCTGTATGGAAACAGAGCAAACTAAAAAAATATTTTAGTGGACCTGGTTCTTGGATGTATTATGTTAGGAGATATGACCTACATTTGTAAACTTGCAATGGACCTCTTTGAATAGATATGCATTTAGGCAGAGACCTGAATTTGGAATATGTGGATAGCTCCTTAAAGTTTGTTTGTCGTCTCTGTCAGGTTGCACATGGATTTTCTGTTTGTATCACAATAGTTCCAGTCCAAGGAAATTACAGTAAAAACATTAGTTCAGTGATGTTTATATCTCTGGAATTCTCAGTAATGTGTCATTTAAATGTTATATCTATATATTTCAGAATTAATAGTTGATGTGCAGCATAACTTGCCACCTTACAGCCATGGCCACTGTGCACTCAGCAGGAAGTAGGACAATTGTACTACACTGATGTTGAAAATAATGTAATAGTGCAAACTATGTATGTTTGTTTGATTACTGCATGCAGCAGAAGACTAAAGGTTAAACCTCTTTTAAAAGTATTTCACACACACAGACACACGCGCCTACACACACACACACACACACACACACACACACACACACACACACACACACACACACACACACACACTCATTCACTCATTCACTCACACTCACTCTCTCATTTGCTGACTCACTCAGTCACTCACTCACTCTCATCCATGCACACAGTCCCCCACACACATGCACAGATCACTCACTCATTTACTCACACTCATTCTCTCATTTGCTAACTCTCTCACTCAGTCGCTCACTCACAGCCATGCACTCAGCCCTCCCCACACACACATTACTCAGTCATCCACTCACAGTCACTGTCTCATTTGCTAACTCACTCACTCTGTCACTCACTGACACCCATGCACACAGCGCTCCCCCCAACACACACAAACACAGATATACTTCACTCACTCATTCATTCACACTCACACGCACTCATTAACTCAATCACTCAATCACTCACTTGCTCACAAACATAAAAGGATGAAATGAAGTACTGAAACTGTAACATCTGGTCAAAAACAGTAATCTGTCTGGAGAACCAAGTACTCTGAGGCAGCACTACTAATTCCATATCCTGCCCCACCCAGGGAAATATATTTAACATTTTTTTTGTAGCAAAAACTTCATCTTCCAAAAATA